>NW_008751792.1:314112-349695 GCF_000715545.1 Opisthorchis viverrini
CAAACCGCGAGGCAGAATTATTTAGATTATTTAGTATTGTTTGCATTGCCACGGGGTCAGATCCTAGAAGAGCTATATCGTCTGCGTACTCGATGTCTCTGAGAGGAAGCCCAGGGAGCACTTCGACCCCACAGGCATTAGAGGCTGGTAGTGAGTCTTCCATGATCGTCTCGATGACGATCATACTTGACTAATCAGCCCTCACTATGGGAAGAGAACATTGTTCTCGGCGGGTATTGCGTGTTGGTAAACGTCGCGTAGTGAAGCTTGCGCAATCTTCCGTAAAAAGTGTTTCGATGACTTGAATTACAGCCGGCTTGTAGGAAAAACAGCGTTGGACGCCACGAGTGGAATGTCCACGATGCACTGATTCTGGCTGGGCGGGAGGGGATTAGGTGGGAATAAAGTATCGCGAAGGCATGCGATCCTCCCCAGACCTTTCGGTAAGGTGATTTTCCCCATCCTATGATTTCTGCTCCCAACCAACGAGCAGTGCTCTCAGTCTCTTTTCGCTCGCAAAAAGCCCCCCCCCCCTATTCGTGCGTTAATGCGTCTCAATCGCTAGCTGTCGGTTGATGGGTTTCTCATGGGGCTATTGAACTACCTGCCACGTAAAACATGCCGTCGAGCACCTGTAACACTATCTTTTGACAGTAGTTTTACTGCAATCACATGGGTGGTCACCAAATTGAGTGTTTTCGCCTATGTTTCGCTTTCGAAGACAGGATCGCTTCTTCTATGAGAAAAGAGCTGTTACTATCCTGCAATTCGTACCGCGGAGACCACACAACCTCAGTTAACTACTCGTATTTCTAGGACTGGCTGCTCTTGCCTTTGTTATGACCAATTCTCAAGAACCGGCTTCTAGCCCACAGAGTTGTGGCAACATGTAGGGCCTACCAATGTTTGAACGGAGCTTTGTCGTTCGCCATACGTATCTTGCCCCTCCATACCGTTCCGCGACTGGCGCGTTTCCTATTTATTTGCTGCGCGCGAATCACAAACAGCAGTACCACGAGTTTGCCAACTGGGTGGCAAGCTTCGACAACGTTGTCCACCAGCAAAGACGTCAGGACGATAAACGCCAGTGGTGCTCATTCTGAAGCACGTATTGTTAGCCCGTATCTACTGTTTATTCCATAAGCTTGTGACCTTGCTTGAACCTCAAGGTGCAGAGTCCATTCCGATAGGTTGCTTTGAACACCCAGAACTTTGATTCCGAAAAACAGAATGATCGCAGTCTTGTAGAATGTTTGAGCGCGTTGTTCATTTAGCTTTTGTAAACTAGTGATCTGTTTCCTTTGCACAATGCATCTTTCTGGAGTAGTGGGTTTTGAAAGTCTGCAGTTGCACTTGGATTGGCAGCTAGGCGCACGATGGTTTTACAACGATTGCGAGCAAGTCACTGATTGGTCTTTTTGCCTATCTGGAACTTATTTGGGAACGTCTGGTCGGCTGTCTCGAAACCTGTATTTCCTAATTGGTCTTATTGCGGCCATCGGCCACTGATTTTCAGAGCTGTCATCTGTAATCAAGCTATCTAAATACCCCAACAGTGGTTACGTTTTCTGTACTCTTCCGACATTGTTTATGGGTTTCACTCTTACACTGCTCCTTTGTCGGTACGCCTTCGTGTCCATACCCGTGGACGTGGCACCACAACACAAGAGGACAGCTTGGATATTTGGTTGGGTTACCCGGCGCAACGTCCTATTCGGTAGTATCCCAGCCCTCGGGTGGCATGGCAGCTAGGCACCGGAAGGGTGCTACAGCTGAACGCTTTGTCTTTTGTCCTATTCGGTGAAGATCTCTGTGGGTACTACCAGAGACTTGCTTTTCTCTTTCCGAGCTTTACTGTTTGTAACCCCCACTTCCAAGAAGAATGATTTCATGTCAGACTAGATTATCTCTAGATGATCAGCAGGTCATCATCATCTGTTCGCCGAGCGTGGCAATTGAATTGCATACGTTTCGCCACCATTCGAAGAGACATCATAAGTGCGGTGTTGGGTGGGTTGTGTTCCATACATTTGTGTAGAATTTTACCTGAAATCACTGTCGATAGTTTCAGGCCGTGGTAAAAACGGCAAATAATTCCAAATCCTAGGGTATATTCATCGATTAGCTATACAGGTCCTTTTTTGACACTAGTTCAGTATTACATCAAACCGATGATGTAATGTTATCTATGGGAAACCTGCCTCGGCTTTCGACCGCTTTTCTATACAACTTGTCCATCTGATCTTTATTTCTCGCGACTGTAATGAGAGAATAATCGTTCAGCTGTAACACTTTCGGTGCCTAGCTGCCGCACCACCCAGAGGAAGCCTAGACAGAAGAAGCCAAGAGGCAGAAGTCGGGTCTAAACCGCGGACCTTCCGATCATTGTATTCGTGCTCTAACCGCTTAAGCAATCTCACCCCGGTGACGTGATGGCATTTACTTGGTCTGTATTTGGATGGTCCGCACGCAGTTCCAGTTTAGTTGATGCATTCTTGATGCGCACTTGCCGGCGCTACTTGCCCACCACGATGTGGACCGTGTGATCCCCACTGCGCCTGGTTGGGGACGCTGGAAGATATGGCTACCGACCGTTGTCAGTGGCGCTCTTGTCTGTTTCTATTCAGATTGCCTGAGAGAGTGGAGGTGTAAGCGCCTCGGAATAACCAGTATGGTAGCACTGAGTCGCTTCCTAGTCCATCTTTATTCTTTTCTCTACAACAAGGCTTTCAAAAAAACGGCAGTCTTGAACACCGAGGTCATGCTATCCATGATGATTATTATTGAATTTCTGGTTGTGATGGCAGATAAGAATCGGAGTCCGTCGCTCTTATTAGGCATTCCGCTTCTATCCTGTTTTGTGCTTACTGTGTGACTGGTAAGGTAGGTTAGAATGCATTGATTAGATTACTGCTCTATGCCAACGGTGCAGTGTACAAACTGAATCACCCACCAGCAAATGGGCTATGTGAAAACCGGAATCCAGTATTCGCCCATTCAACTACGATTTCCTTAACTAGTAGAAATCGATTGGTGACACCTTTAGGACTCAACTTCCTTTATTATGCTGGCGTTTAACTTTGCTTCTACAAGTTGGCATGAGGGTGCGCAGATCATCATTCGACATCCATGACATTCTTAAGATTCCTGCTCAATGAGTACAACTCAGTTGCATTGGTTCGATCTCTCCGTGTGTTCCCTCTCTGATGTCGACCCGTTTGTGTGCTTTAGTTGAAAATATTTTATATTGGGTCGCGAGTGACATTTGGTGTTGAAAAACGCATGTCTGGCACAGCTCAGCAGTTCTTATGGGATTGCAGCACTGACTGTGGTTTTTCCTCATTATCGGCCAACCTTTCCCTTCCCTAAACTATCCTTTCTGTTTGTACCGGTTGCTTCTGTGGGGTTTCCTAATACCTTGGCTTCGTGTTGTGTAGCTTGTGGAGCCTAGATTCAATATGTCGGCCGCTTTTTTATTAACCGCATCGTAATGGGTTAAGTTTTCTGGTTAGAGATGGTCACAGTAGTGGTCCGTTTAAATGGCACCTTTCCCGTTCCCGTTGCAAGGGACATAAGCGTCATGTGATTCAGCGTAATGTCCCTGTCGTTTGTCGGACATCTGTGTTCACACCTTTATAAATTGTTGTCTGCGGCTTCCGCAGCGCCCTCAGTTGTTTGCATTGTCTACCCCGGGTGTCGTTCAGAACGGCGCCTCGCAGTTCAAATTAGGTGCATGTTGCGTTGAGTACCGTCAATGAAAATCTGATTAATCGCATTGCTGTAAGCAGTCGGCGGTCAAACTGGCTGGATCGATCAGAATCGGCTTGACGGGCGCCCTCTCAAGCGTAACCGATCGAGGACTGAAATTGGCTGCATAGACTGGTTCCTTGTGAAGACGTTCGCCATCAGGTTGTGTTCTGGTTTATGCCGCTGTTACGGCTTGCTTCTCAGCGACCAGTCCCCACTATGCTATTCACTGGATGTAAAGTTCGTTCGCCGAAGTAGTCTACCAGCAGCCGCTCTCTAGAAAAATAACGGATGTGGGAAACCGGTCCAGCAAAGATAGATTCATTCCAATTTCGGAGCCCCATTGTGTTCCCCGTGGGCATCGCAATTCTGCCCTTCTGTTATGTTTCCAACCACTTCGTACTGGGTTTCATTTTATGCTGCTGATGGTTAGTATTTGTAATTCGATGACCGGAGCTGTAGCAGCGTACCCTTGGTTCATGCCTTATAGATAATAAACTGAAATAAATGCGGTTCGATTCCAACCGCGACATCTCGACTGCCTGTGTCTAAGCTTGCGCAGTCTGGCAGCTAGACATCGAACGATTATTGTTACTGGTGTTTGTGTCCAGTACGTTTTGGTTTAGTTTTTAGTTGGTTAAATGGAACAGGTTTTCTGAATATTGTAAATTGCTGAACAGCGGAATGAACCCCGAATACCCTTGGTGGGGGAAAACATTTTCACTGGGTATTCACTCTGTTACACTATTCGGTAGACGTTTTCAGGCCGCTTTGCCAACCATTGCACCGCTGTAGTTCGTTATTACTAACTGTTCACTGCCTCATCCGTTCCCAATTCTTACTGTGATATCGTTTTTTTTTATTTTTGCCGAATTGCAGTGGCACACCCCCTTGCCTTTGGAGAGGATATTCCTGGTGGAGCCTGGATACAAGTCTTCTGAGCGCCAAATTCAAACAGAACGAGAACGATATGTACTTCAGGCAATCTATTTTACTCGGGAAAGCATACCACCAAGCGCTGAAGAACCTGATTCTGAGATTGTTGAGCCAAGTGTCCCTCTGGATATCCCACTTGAAGATGTTAGTGTACATCTGAATTTTGAATCTTCGAACTTCACTTTCTTCTTGTATCTAATCTCGACTTTGTGGAGCGCAACAGCACCTGTGGTGAATCGTGCTATATACATACTGAGTACATTCACTGCAGTTTGTTGCCTTTCCGATCCGTCTTCCTCGGCCGCTACATTCTATCGCTAAATCTGGGCGGAACGCTTATTGAGCGGGATTTTTTAACCTCCCGTTCATGGTGCATTTTGCCACTGTACTTGTTATTAGTTGTCAGGCTACTGCGACCCACTGAAACGCTCCAGAATTCAGGCTGCCACTCTGGTTATCGTCAATCGCGCTCTTAGTCGATCAGTCATTTTCTCAAGCTTATAAATGCGTTGATCGGGATGTCGAACGCCTGTTACCTAGTGGTGTGAGCGATCCCGCTTCTTAGTTTGTCGGTCAACCCCAGCTCAAAGCGAGTTGATGGCCTATGTAATGCCCCATCCCATAGTTGTGAATTGTTCCGGACACGCCGACAAAAAGGTCTTATTCCCAAATTGTGCTTGAGATTCTCCTTGTCGAGACGCCATCACAGGCAAATGAGGATTATTTTGTCTCAGATGCGTACTGTGTTCCGACATATTAGCTAGAAGAATCGAATTCACGTGAAATTTTACTGCTTCACCCAGACCATCCATGATTGGGTAGTCCAGACACAGTTACTCGATCTTGGTATCGTACTTAATGCCTATGAGACCTGTGTCAATTGCATGTGTGAATCCATCTCAGGTATCAACGTATGCTTCTATGATCGACCTACTCTTTGCCCCCGCGCTACTAAAGTATCGCGGTCTTCAATGTGTTTTCTCCACCATTGGGTCCACCACCGACCGTGCCTGATGGTTGTCTTCGGTCGTCTAGTTTACTGATAGTACAAATGTCCGTATGTAATAGTCTAAAGGGCTTTGTTGAGTGGACTGTCTCAAACGCTTTGCGTCTAGGTCGAATGGGAATGGAATGGGTGACGTGCTGGCTTGCCAGCCTTCCATACGGAGCATTGCCTCATCTAGCCACTAACCTCAAGACTAGTCGATCGCCACCGAGTGTTTTGCTGTTTTTTGCCCTTGGATTTAATTTAGGGAGTTCCTTTATTAAAGATGTCATATTAGGGAGACCGGTAAATCGCGAACTTCCTACACGGGGAATGCATTCCAACGACCGTCAGTTAAATGTAACCAAGTAGAAGGAGTTCAGTGTGAACTGAGTGCAGTTCAACGTATCAGTTTTGTCACTGATTTCCTTACGGAGAATACTCCCAGATGAACGCTGGGACCCTCAGAGCATAAGCGAATCTCTATTGTGTGCCCTGCAGTACGCCTTCCGCACTACTTGAGGCGTTGGTATTTGTTGCTGAACATGTCGGAGTATGTAGCCAGTTATTTGTCACGGCCGATCTGTCGCCTATACCCCGCTAGATACAGACTTACATAAAGTGGGCGACGAAGCAGCTCGTGGTTTTGATCTTTCAGTCACTCGTTTCGGTGCTCAGACCAGAGGGGCGACAGTTCGCTGTTGGCTCCTAGGGGTATGCTCACCTCCGTTCTTAGAGGTATCTCAGATTGTGTTGGAATGACTGGGTCCTGAGAACGCTTCTTGATAGCATGATTGGTGGGGTAGCAGTTGTCTCGCTCGAACGACTTGATATTGAATTTTCATGACGTCCTGGTGAACTACACTGTCATCTTATTAGTGAGTTCATTTTTTTAAAAAGTCAACACAATTTACTGAAATAATGTCACTCCGACGTTCCGGTTGCAGTAATCTTCATGAAAGTTTGTCTGTGGCAACTGAAGTGTCGTGTTTGTGACATCTTATTCCAGTATACATTGTTTTGACTGTGTCCATAGTATGCACCGAATGGCGCTAAGGCTAAAATCTAAGCGCCGTTTGACCTGGATCTGCTAAATGTTTTTTTAACGTCACTCCTCCCTGGTCTATCTTACGGGTGGATGGTTAGATTTATTTTTGAATCGCCGTTTGGTTTCTGATTGCCGGTGGCCGTGAAATCATTCCACATTTCCAGACGGCCGACTATTCTGCGGTAAACATACAAACCCTGTATATCTGTAATCGCTAGATATGGTGCTTAGGCTTCTACGGAAGTGAACAGACCTTTTTCTGCTTGCACGACAGCTGCTGAATGTCTGCTGAGGACCTGTTTAATTGATTTACACCCAGAAGTTACCAGCAGTTGTGGGTGTGTTAGCCAGCTCAAAATATTTGACACATTGGGACTTTTTGGGGGGTCTACGCGTTCTTTTGGATCATTCGAGCTGTCACTCCGAAGCTCGTCGTGATCTGCGACTATCTTAACCTAATACAGTTTGCGATCTGAAGGAGTCAGCGATAAATAGAGCTATGCTGAACAAGTCGCATTAATCCTGACAAAAGCTTGGCCATATGCCTTGCAGAATCCAACCAATGAGTACCGGTCTAATGAAACTTCTCTCATTGGTACTCCTAACCGTGTTTCGATTTGTGGCTGAAAATTGACAAAGCGTGCTCATCACTCACGCCAATGTGTCTTCATGTTCTAGTTTTTTTAGTTTGGTAGGGTTAGTATGCGCCTTTTTCTCGACACAGCCGTTGCGCGTAAATAGCTGCACCTCACCACTCGACCGGGG
Organism: Opisthorchis viverrini; assembly: GCF_000715545.1. Classification (NCBI taxonomy): domain Eukaryota; kingdom Metazoa; phylum Platyhelminthes; class Trematoda; order Opisthorchiida; family Opisthorchiidae; genus Opisthorchis; species Opisthorchis viverrini. The sequence goes on from NW_008751792.1 coordinate 321,594, forward strand.
TGCACCTGATGAAGGCCCCGCTTTCTTTTCCAAGCGATCATCTAGCCACATGTTATTGATCATATTCGATATTCTGTGGCCACATACCATGTTCGTTGAAATGTCGCAACGGCGGTAACGTGGGTTACCGAAATAAAACACGGTTTACAGTCACTGGTCCGTGAGTTCATCAATTTTAACAAAACGTGCATCGTTGTTTGATTTCAGAGGACGACTGATAGCTGCCAACCTCTAGAAACATTTTACCGAGATGGTGCTGTCAGACAAGAAGTTGGATGAGAGCTACTGAAAGCGGTTATTATAGAGAAGTGGTTTCACTCGTAGATCACTCCTTTACTGAATTCACATTCGCGTTTCCCTTATTCGGCACTCACCCTGGCGCATCTATTCTGGATTCTCACATCAGAAGAGAACCACTTCACTGTGGGCCTACCTTTTACTAAAGATCAGGGGCGAATAACCTCGGCTCTTTAGCAGGCTAGATCAGTGTGTTGCTATTATTCTACCAACGCACGCTGGATGCATACGAAATTGAATAAGTGAATATACTCCTCGGTTGATGATCCTGTAGTTCTGGGTTTTCATCGATCACTGGATCACTTTCTGGGCCTATAGATCGGTCACTGGTGGTTTGTCGGTCTTCAAAATCGGGATAGTCACTGGGTTGACTTTTGACTTGACAGGTGTTGGTCTATTTAGACGTGATAATTTTAATGTCAGGTGTGAGGTCTTGCAGCTGTGGTAAAACGGATTCTATTTAGTTGGTGCAACCAGCTACATCCACTACTGATGAGCCATATTAGGATGTGATCAATTTCCTTGCATGAGTGTCGTGGTTATCAAGTTGTAGCCAACTTCCGTTTGTTTCACTTGAACACCGCGAAAACCGTTGAATAAAGAAATGAATATGGATGCTGGAGCACTTGTGAAAGAGCCATTGCCGCAGTCCGCTCGTGACCCCATGGTCGGTCTTCGTTCCCCAATTCGCCATCAATTAAGCGGAGATGAACGATTTTGTTGGGTGGATGTCCTCGTTCTGCCAATGATCAAAACCTGATGACGGTTAGAGAGTACTGTTCCATTTTCACGCAACCCCCCATTCAGGTTTCCTGAAATTGGCAATTCTTTTTAGTGTGCTAATAGTGGTCACTCGCCTTTTACCTAATTCGTGATGGGAACTGCGGATACCTGCATTCTCGAGAACGATGATGAATTTCTGTCACGTGTACTTCTTCAAGTGTGGCCGCTCGCTTCGGCTAAAGTTCGGCAGATGTACCTGGACAAACTGTTTCGGGCATCTTGGCTGTTAGAGTTACGAAGACTAAATAAGAGGCCGATAGAAAACAGGCTCGCCGGGACAAGAATGATCCCATCAGTTTAGATTACTGACGTTCGCGGTCATAGTGCAGTTTCATTTTCTGAATGACGTTCAAATATTTTGGTTGTCGCTGGTGATCGTGCAACCTTACTAAACTCAACCGGACACTCAGGGGTTTGTGGCCTGTGACGGTGGCTTTACATGAACCCTTTGAAACTGCGTCTTCATTCGTAGGCGAAGTTTTGCATTGGTATGGGCTCATAGCCGTGAAAACGTGTAGAAAGTTGTGTGTGTAGACAATAAGTACCGGGTATTCGTGAAAATCCTGTGCTGTTGATGCACCTCGCCTCCCATATTGAGGCTCTCGTAATTGTCTGCATTGGAGATGATGGGCTGCTAACTGACGCGGTCTCACCTTCAGTGTATATCAATATTGATCTAGACACCTTTTCATTATCCGTAGGGGTAGGGCGTTCATTAAATTGTAGTTGAACATCGGTGAAGCACGCGAGTTCGACGTTTGTTTTGCTGTTGTGGACGTTCAGCTCGCGTTGAGCTGATCAGTTTGAAGCAGCCAGTGTCGAAGGTAATCGACATTTAATTACTCTAACTACCAGCTAGCTGCTTCTGATTCGCACTTCACCTGAGGTAATGAGATGCGTGTCTCCTAAAAAAAGGCCTTTGTCACCGGGGTTTCACGGCTTGGTTAATAACTCTAGTCCCATCGTTTTGACCACCTGGTCGCCTTTGGACACATCCGTCTTCGACTGAGTCCTGCCAAAGCGATCACCACTGCTCACGGACCAATCAGCGAGACGCCGCGCTCCGATGTGCAGCTAGCTGACCAATCGCGCGCAGCAGTGAATGTTCTGATTGGTCTGTCTTATGGCTGCTTTGGTTCGTACACGAGGATACGCAAACGCTAATGCCCACTCTGGTTTAATTATTGATGGCACCCTAATTTGTAATATTTACATTTCCTTGAATTAATTCTTCGTGCGCTGTCGGTACTCGTCCTGATCAACCGCTAGTTCCTGTGGAACATGAGTCATCTAAATTGCATTTTATGGGTTGGACTGTGACTCAGAACAGATAGAGGTTTAGAAGCTTCGTCATTTCATCAGGAATTCATCACATATTTTGTATACTGTTTTTTTTGTTTGTACAGTGTCGGTTTCACTCCTTTCTCAGCCTTTCCCTCTATCATATACCTTTTCTTCCCTGCAGCTGACAATTTCGGATCCAGGTTCCGCCGCAGACCCACTGCTTGTGGTCAAGGATGCCATGGGTAGCACTCAAGTATGTGTTGTAGGCACTGTACTTTTTATGGTGTGATGATTCATCATAACTAGACTTCGCTAATAATGTAGGAGTTCATACAGTCGTCTAGTCGAAACTTTATATGGACGGCCTTTCACGTATGTGTGATGATATATTCTGTAGCTTGTGCATCGTTTACACGTCACTGTCTACGTTTGTATCGTTATGTTTGGCGTCAAGCGAGGTGTTGATTTCACGCATAACATCCTTGTGGTCTACTTAGCTTCCAGTTTGTCTGTCCTTTTTCGCTCATGCTTTGCACTTTTTGGGTAGTTTATTGAGATAAGATTACTCAGGTTTGTTAGTTGTCCACCAAACCAAACTTGTGCGTGGGCCAGCCTGGTTGTGCTATGGGTTAGTCCATCGTGTTTGCTTCAGCGAGGTGGCTTCTTTTCTTTGAGTAACTGCACTTTTGAGGATCCTCCAGGTTAACCGTTTCCGTGATCCAGCGGGGAGGTTATCCGAACCCTTATGACTTTCACATGTTCTTACTGGCTGTCGCAAATTGAATCAATTCTGTGCAGGGTTAGATACGCTTGAACAAGCGTGAGCTAGGTTATCTTAATAATTACAGTGTATGGTGTGCATAACACTCAACTCTAACGTCCGAGTGCTGTCACACTGACCGTTGCAGCTGAACTTAGTATAAATTCATCTAGTTAGGCAAAAAACTAGCAGTGTACTGGTTAGCAAAACTGAATCTGCTGAGTTGTTTGGGCATCGGCGAAAATGTCCGTCCAATATCCGTTAATATCTACCCAAAAATTGACTTTGATTTCCTAAAAATTACGAATGGCGTAAATATGACCAGTCCACTCATGCCTAACTTGAATCACTCGAGATGAAAGGATTTGGACTCGAACGCACCGGAACTACCAGTCAGATTGTTGTTTCATATATTACTATCAACGGCGGGTAACGCTCTGTTTGTGAAATGGCTGGGATCTGCCGAATATACTTCTCTGTATCAGAAAAAAGTCAATCTCATTAGGAGCATTACGGTCAAGCCTGACTGCTTGCTTGAGCAGGAGCCCTCCGCAGGGAGTGGATAAGGTGCTATGTTTCGGATCAGCAAGTTAGCAGTTCTACAACAAAATACAAATTTAGCTAATTCTTAACATAACCAACACAAATGTATGGTACGACGACCGGGGTCTGGTTAATACTGTGTTGTTAGAGCATAACGATCTCGAACATGGCACTCGAAACCAAGGTTTATGAAACCCTTTGCAGGCTTCCGTTCAGATGACGGATTCAACCAAGAATTGCTTTTCGATCTCCCGATCTCCTTAAAGAAATGAGTCGGCAACCATCAATCGTAGTTTGCTGCTAACTTTTGGCGTGACAAGTGTGTCGTGACACGAGAAGCCGGTCAGTCAAGTGGGGTTTGTCAAGCCCCTGGAAGTCATTGCATGGTAGCAGCACTTCGCATCGACAAGTTTCTTAAAAGGTTGGTTGCCTTGCGAAGAAACTACGTTGAAACGGAGATAGACTAGCCTATTCGTCCGGTGTGTTTTAGGCGGTCAGTGCGTTGTTATTCTGCAATTGTTCTCAAAACTTTTGGTCCGCTTCGTTGTGTCCGAACCACTTCTGAGAATCTGAGGCCAAGTTTTATGCCTTCTAGCCTTCCCAATTCCTACTGTTGATTGATCATTTCTGCCATGATCGACAACACAGACACGAGCCAAAACGAGCGAGGCTCTATCGATTTGTCTATTCCTCTAACATGACTCCCTTTCGGACTTTCTGACTGTATCATATTGCTGATCCAGAGCTTCCACTGCTAACTCACCCCACCAGTTGCAGTACTCTTTTCGTTCAATAACACCACAATTTCCAGGGTTGTATTTGTTTATTTTGCTGTTAGAATCATTCTTCGTCATCGTTGATGGTAATGCACCAGTAACATGTACCGGTGCTTAACTATCATACAACCATGACAGAAAAAGCCCCAGTTAAGAGTGGAAGGAAAGGTAACGGTAAAGAGTTATTGCAAAGTTGGCTTATGTTCTTAAAAAAGACGCTCAAGGCTAGGATGCCTATATATTTGGACAGCATAAAAATAACACACCTGAGTATCGAATTGAGGCACCATTAGCGAGATTGACCCAGAGTCTTTTGCGAACCCCATCCGATAGAAGACCGACGCACAGTCTAGGAAGATGGCAACATGTGCGCCACTAAGGTTGGTCGTTTGCCTTGTCCTGTAAGCAGGGTCACTTGGCCTCCGAGCAGGAAGGCGCGAAGATCCCATCGCACTCCATGTGACGGTAGTCGTTTCCATCCCACTCTACTACACCATAGCCTATCCTGCACGAACCTTATATCACCGATCACTGGGAACAGAAGACAACGTTTCTTTTTGGTAGATAGTGGTTGGTATATGTGAAACATGCCCCAACCACTTCAACCTGGCAAGTCTAATCTGATGCACCTAAAGAATCGGATTGGTTACCAAGTACTCGCTTACGCGCCATCTTACTAAATACTCGCTGCAGCCAGCTATCACTTGCTGTGCTATGAGGACACCAGTGATCAAGCTTTTGAAGACTAAGTCCCTCTAATCAGATGGGCAGTCTCAAGATCAAGACCGCTCTTACAGTTAACTGGCATACACGACCTTTTGACTCCAGTCAAGTTCGGTTCTGATGCCACAAATTCAGTAGGCTGGCGAACGCTGCTCTCACATTGATTATTCGCGCTTTCATTTTATCCAGCGACGGTCTACGCAGCTTCCAAGATACCTGAACCGATCAACAACCTGAAATTTCAGAGAAACACTAGAAGATGGGAAATCGTAAGGTAAAACTTTACACTTTGCAGGTTCAGAACTCATGCCGGAACATGGGAATTCCTCCGATACTCCGGTGAAAGTACTTTACACGGACAAATGATCGTCAAACAGCAAAACCGCGTCGTCCGCCAAGTCCATGAAGCTCTCTTCAGACGTGATTTCGATACCTAGGTTTACGGTCCCTCGGAATGTGAACTCCATGGTAACGTTAATATCAAATTCGATCAAAAAAGAGGAAAGGGATAACGCTGACAAATTCCATTTTTTGTGAGGAAGTTCCTGGACTGCTCATTGTATACCCTAACCCCATCGGCAATGCGGGTTTACGAACTCCAAGGGCATTGCCCTCTGATCAATAATATTCAAGTTTGCCTAGCTATCCACCTATTTGAAAGCCCCTTTAAGATGATAAGACCGCGATCGTTGGTCGGTAGTATACATACCGCCGCTCAAGTAATTGACGTAATGTTGAGATGTGGTCATTACACCCTCTGTCAGGCAAAATCCTACTTGACGTTCTCGAACATGTATCGCACGGGAGAAGCCAGTAGCCGCGTTAGGACAGGCGTGAGAATTCCTCTATGCCTAGAACAGTCGGTTACGGCTCCCTGTTTGAACACGGGTATAACCCAGTCAAACCGAAGCAATAAGATTCACCATCTACGAATAAAGCTGGAAAAACTTCATCTGATCCAGCAGCTCACTGACGCAGAAAGACATTACTACTTATCCATTCTGGAGGGGTATAAGCTCACGAACGGGTCGAATGAAAGACAGGCTTAATGGCAGAGAGCCAACTAAATTATTGGTGTGTTTTTCTAACCTGTGGCTTACAAAGCTTTTCTCATGCTAAATAATTATCTCGTTCCTTGGCTTTCCCGGATCAATTTAATGAAAATCCTCTCCTAAGGAGTACGTAGTCTGAATCATCCTGTGTACTCTAAAATGGTGGTGTTTTCAGTTTAACTCCAAAGTTGCTGAGCATTAGGAAAAGACCGGTTAGCACAACGGTGGCCGCTACGTCCAAGCCCAGGACTGCTGACAAAAGCTTGGGAGCAGCACATGATTGCAAAGTTGCTTTTCGCGTTCCGACCATACCACCAGTGCAAGTTGTGACATCCCAACTATCCGTTGCAACCTTTGCTTTTATGACCAAGTCCGAACTCTTCGTGGTGCCGTACAACAGGGTGGTCAGTTCTCAATAGAAGGCATCTTTCAATGAGTGAGAGCTATGGTTCCTTCGTGCACAGATGGACACGACAACAAAGTGCGTTTGGTGTCTAGACCAGTTCGAAATGAAAAGTCGGAATCAGTTGTTTACCGATATCTAGCCTCAGCTGACTAACGGCACAACACTCTGAGACAGCTGAGGGATCACCCAAAGTTGGTAACCTGTGTCGTCTATACAGAGAGTGTCGTAAGTTTCACAACTATGCTGGGTTCCTGTTTTCCAATTTCAGAGATAAAACAGGTGTCAACCGGCAGACTATCTTGAGCACGTGCAAGATCACCTTGCTGACCGATCTGCTTGAAGGTTGTAATCGAAAACAAGAGGATGGGGGGCCTGAATAGCTTCGCGGAGCGGCAGCTGCCAGCGGTGGCGTGCAGTGTGCCAATTCCATAGGTGCCTGACCGAAGTGCCTACAGCTGGAATCTACATGGGAGTGACTGTCTAGTGGACCAGGAACACAATTGAAAGATAACAATGAATAAAATGGAAGGTCTCGGCAGTCGCATGTCTTCTCATATCCACCAGGTTGATGTCACCACACGATGGCCAATGTAGTATGAAGATGCTTTCTATTCATCAAGTTCATGGTTTTATGTGATCCAAGATACTGTTAGGGTGTCCCGACCTAGACAGATGGGCGATTAGGGTCCTCAGTCAAAGCTTTGGCTCAAAATCCTGGCCACCAGACAGCTATGGTCAGTGTCAGACTACTCGAGTAGCCAAACTACCGTAATACCTCTCTGGACTGGGACGAACACCTACTGACTTTTTTCGCCGATCTCATAACACAGTTCTGAGTTAGATTGTTTATCCGTAAGGGTCAGATAATATACGGATAGACAACAACCATCGGTAACGTCCATCAGTGCAGTGTGTAAATTTTTCCGTTGTGTGGCCAAATTTGGAATGTTGACAACCAAGAGATACTGGGATATACAGTTGTGTCAGAAGAGGTCATTGGTGGGATTAATTTTTCCGCCTTGAATTATCTATATGGGTCTATGTCCTAACTCGGAAAGTTGCGTTTGTGCATGGTGTCCCACACTCTTGAAATTGAAAAATCGTTAGGCTGTAGCAACATTTCGGCGCCTATCTCCGTGCCAACGGAAGGAGGCACGAGGGCTGGGATACTGTCAAGTTGCCCAACCCTAGACAGTTGAGATGCTGAGTTTGGTTTCGAACCAAGGACCTACCGGTTCGACACGTTATGAAGCATGAGTTTGCACTTTGAAGGTGCAAGGTACATACGAAAACATGGGGCGAGATTGCCCAAGTGGTTAGAGCGCAAATTTACTGACCGGAGGGTCCGTGGTTCGAATCCGACCTCCGCTACTCGACTTCCCCTGTCTAGGCTTGGGCAACCTGGCAGTATCCCAGCCCTCTTGCTTCCTTCGGGTGGCATGGCAGCTAAGCACCGGAAGGGTGCTACAGCTGAACGCCTAAAAAAAATACCAAAACATGGTATGATGGTGGTAAGTCTATCCAACAGGGCTTGCGCTTCACTTTGGTCTTCAAAAATGAGGGCAACGTCATCTGCGTACTCCAGAACGACAAGGCCCTCACCAGCAGCAATTTGAACACCGGGGTTTTGAAGACCGTCAAGCGTTCGCCTCATTATTTCACCAATGATGAAGTTGAACGAGAATGGAGAGTAGGCATTGTTGTTGGACACCACTTTTTGTAGGGAAGCTTTTGGAGAGCTCAGGTACTACCACGTTGCAACTAGCTAATTTCCACTATGCAACGAAGGCATCGGTGATCAAATATCTGGCGACGATTGAGGTCATGTCAAATGATAACAGTTCCACATAGTAGGCCTTCCCCTAAGTTGCCTGATATGTACAGCCTCTCCACTTCAGTGATATTCGATAAGGTAAACGAAGCAGGTTGCCAAATGTCGCTTGGGTTTTCCTAACGCATACATTGAACTCCACCTGTCGCAATACAGTGGCAGTTACCAACATCAATAGCCTCAAGCTCTTCCTTCTACAGTTTTAAACCAGTTCACGGGGATTAAAAACCAATGACCGAGACTTTTTATCTCGAAGGGAATGTTTCCGACAACCAATTTAGAATGGATCGTGCGAACCGCATGGTTGTCCGCATAATCCAATTCCACTAATCTCTATCGTCGAGGTGCATTCTCCAACGCACCTCAACTTTCCGTTTCTTAAAGACAATCTTAAAACAGTTCCTTCTAACCTGTAAGACGATCAGAGGTGTTAGAATAAGGGACAAGAAATATACTACCAAGCGTTGAGAGTATTGCTCTTTATCCAAGTACATTTAGAAGTTCTGTTCCGTAATTGTTGGTCGGAGGTATACCTAACGATACTCAAGTATTTAGCATTATGTGAGTGGTCGAAATTCTGGTTGCTGCTTTCGAATTCGAATCTCACATGCCGTCGCAACATCATGGAAAATAGCCGCCGTGTTATGGCAGGTGCGAGGCTGGTTGGAATAGTCCTTTTGGATATCTTCCTGAATGAAGGTATGATGGTCGTTCGTTTGCATTCATCTAGAAGCCGTTGTTTCCCCCTAAATTCATACTAGTTAACCGAAGCAGCACTCGGAGATTGAACACCGTGGCTTCTACTACCAGACAACAACTCACGTTGAGAAATGTTTATCCGTTTTCTACATACACTGTCCTTGTTTCTCAAGTCACTGCGGTTGACCAACTGCCCCCAAAGTGCAATTGCGTCCTTATATTTTCCTCCATGTTTTGCATACATAGTTTGTAGCTGGTGATCATCCACGTCCCATTCTTCAAGGATTTCTCACGCCCCACCCTGCGTCGAAAAGAATCTATTTATCTTACAATGTTTCGTAGTGCTCTGATTATTTTCACTCATTATTCTTTACCCGTCTTTCTTTTGTCCTTCGCACAGATGTCTCTAAATCCAGAAGTAGCTGATTTAGTCAAATCTCTTGCTGCCAATTTGTCGGCTACACCGTCTGTGATTACGGCCTCATCTAGTGTGACCCCAGAAAACTCACAACCTGTGTTTACACCCAAACCGATAGATTCGACGGTACCCTGGAACGAGCCAAACCATGTTACTGAATCCGGGACTGCTTCCGATCAGAGTTTGCAGCGTGAACTATGGGATGTGCTAGAGGAAAACTACCCGGATCTGAACGTCCGCGAATTGAGTGCAGATCGTATTCGCGACTTGCTGGAACCCCTTCGGGACCAGCTTGTTGCTCGAGGCATTTTCCAGCTACCATATGCGGAAAAGTACCCCGTTTCGTTTCCGCCACCGCAGCTCTCACCTCCACGACCGCATTCTTCATACGGCATGCGGCCAGGTTATCCCGGCCATCGACCTCCTCAGTTGATGTCTCTATTTCCACGACCAGACTTTTTGCCAGCTCATCCCCGCCCTGGTCCGCCACCCGGCGGGTTCCGTCCTGTGCCACCCCCAGTGCAGAATCGACCCCCACCCTTCCTCTCCGGTGGTCCCCCGCCCCACTATTCCCGTGCTCCTGGACCGATGCATGGTGGATCCCAGCCTCCCCACCGTCCCGCACCCTATTCCAGGGGTGGGGGACGAGGTAGCCAACTTTGTAAATTTTTCCAACAGGGTAGTTGTCGCAATGGTTCCGCGTGTCCTTTTCTACATACCAAACGATGATAGTTTTTTTTATCTCGTTACCATTTGGTGACTTGTGTTTACCTCCTTGTACAGTTTTGACTTCCTCATCATTCGCTTACGTCGCAACTTACCCGCGACCCATTTGTATATATACTGTTCATCCCAGAAGAACATGATAAGTCCTATTTAAAACGGAAATTTCTCTGTTTAACAAAACAACAGTGGCTGAGGTAGAGTAAATAATCAACCCAACTGCCAGCACCAGTTGTGTACTCAAATATAGAATTGGAATTCTTTATCCGGGTTCATATATCGCAGAGGTTGATTTCCAATGTAACGCAGAAGTTTATTTTTGGTCTGCTCACTCAACGGTTTGAGTAGAACCTGGAATCGTGTCAGTAGTTGAGTAACACTCACCTTTCGGATTCCAATTGCCCGCATTCTATCCACTTCTAATTCCAACAATCGTTTATCTAAGTATGGACCCAGTTACAACCGCCACTGACTTACAGACCAAGTGGGCTTCCACTCTTTTTTCTACAGCAAAGAATGCTATCCTTCCTATATGTGGTTCTGTTTGTTGTCCGATTATCAAACCAATTGGAATATGAGTATCCGTGAATGCCTTTGGGGTAAGAGGAGAAATGAATTAGTTTGAGGTGTGCGTTTTCGTCTATCAGATGTCAGTGATTATTGCAATGACGTTCCACCTTGTGGCACTGTATACCATGCTACCGTTAGTTCTGTCGCCCCAAAAGAACCTTTCAGACAGCTGTCTTCCGATGGGGAACTATTTTGTCGTTCACCGGTAGCACCCATTGGGTGCCTAACTGCCATGCAACCCAAAGGAAGAACGAGGGCTGGGATACTGCAAGGTTGCCCAAGCCTAGACAGGGGAATTGGAGAGGCAGAGGTTGGGTTCAAACCACGGACCTTCCGGTCAGTAAACTCGCGCTCTTACCACTTGGGCTATCATTTGTCCTTCTTTAAGGAACTATGCCACCCCGCGAAGAGGAATGGCCTAACTGGGACTTATCACTACAGTCGTGCACGTATATTTATGAAAGCTCTGTTCCATGGCATTCTGATTCCAAATTGTATGTTTTATTCGTTTTCTACTTATCTTCTGAACTGTTGCTTTCAGTGAAATGCTCTTCCCCAACAGACCTTGTGAAGTTAACTTCCCGTTGCTGCAGTAAAACACAGATGAAGAGGAACCAGGTTCGACAGATACACCCGTCTCCATACATATTTGGTTTTCACGGCGAGACTCACTTGCAACCTGGTTGAATCTTTTGTTTATGATGTTCCCTCTTAGTAGGTGGTGTGCCTTAATGCGGAAGTTTTGTGGATACATACCCCACGGTTCGGTCAAAGTCTACTTTGTGCGATAAAAGACAGGGGTATGTATGAGATATTCATTTGATTCTTGGAACGGACGGCTGTACATACACTGAGGACCTACATTACGTTCAACATCACGTTCCTACCACCATTCATTGCATGTAAACGTATATCTCTCGCGGATATGATAACCTCAAAAGTTGTTTGAGCCGCTAGGAGATCGCTAGACAGACCATTTTCCACCCTCCGCGTCACATAAATACATCATACTAAGAAGCTACAAAGGTATGACACACTTTGTCCCACCGGATGTATCGGCTCTGTTTCTAGTCAATACAAAGATTTTTCACTTGGCTAGTGTTTGCATCCAGTGACGATGAGTTCTTTCCAGTTCAACATTCTTGAGTTGCCCTGATCTAAACAACTTGTATATTCACATCCTATTAGTAGCTTCTGTGCATTTATTGGTAGTTGACCACGTGGTTCTTTATCTATTCTTCGAGCTTGGCTGTTCACTGCAAACGTTATGTTACGTTACATTTGAGGAGATATCTTTCAATAGTCCCTTTCTTCACACTTGCACTCATATAGTTTACAGAGAAAATCTTCAATCTCTAACGTGATTGACTGTTCACAGCTAATCTTACCCAAAGTCCGACTGTACATCCCCATCTTAATTGGTCCGGTTGTGGCTTGCGTTGGTCCGCGGTCTTTATCTCTGTTGTTTGATTGGCTGATTTTTTCCCTTTCATTTGTTGTAGTTTACTCATCTCGAGAGTCGTTTGGGAGTCCTATGACTGCAGCAGTTCAGCAGCTGGTGTCTTGATGGAATAGAGGCCAACAGATGTAAACAGTGAGCTCACATCCAATAGAACATGATTTCATCCTCTTCTGTCGTCAAGTCTTTCTATTTGTCCAAAACTTGTGGGCTGTTGACTGAGTGCCACGATTCACTGCTGAAATATCTTAACTTTAGTGAATAGCTCTCAAAAGGTTGTAGACTGGTGTACCTGTAAGAATGAAGCCCTTCTGGAGTGTTTCCAAAACCGCATAAAGGGTAGAGACATCCATGTGGTCAAAATACGCCATTCATCGAAACTGTTTCACTTTCCACACTGGATATCTCATTCCTTTTCTAAGCCTGATATTTATGAACTGGAATGCTTTCCAATGCAAACCATTGTTCCATTAGACGTTTGGATTTGCTGTTGGATGAACGTGGTGTGGTAGGGTCGCGCGTTAAACCATATCTGATGGAGATTACTGTCATGTACTCTTGACAAAGGAAGACTCTCTTGAGAGGGATTCCCATTGGGTGCGGTAGCTGAGACAGTCTTTGAACTGATATTTATCCAATACCAGTGTTCAACTTTACATGCCATGCCAACTTCCCCTAAGATGGCATCGTTGGCCAGCAGTGAACCGGTAGTTATCAACATATCTGTTTGATTTCACAGTTTTTGAAGCATCTGCCCGGTCATTTATTCCATAGTAGAACGTTGCCAGTACCCAACCGTTGTGGTTGTCCGACGATTAGTGTACCTCAATCACCCATAGACTCACTCACTCAACAGACTCTGCGACCGCATTGGTCAATGGATAAGGGGTCGACACATCAGTGTTCTGATCTCCCAGATTTGTGTTCAGGACAGCTGTGAGGACATGTTCCTTATTAATCTACAACTGAGGTTGCCTTATATCAACCGACGCTTCCTTCCAATCAGGCTTTTTAACCAACGCCTTTGGTTGATTAACGTCCAGGTCTGCGAGCCCTAACTGCTTTTCAGACTACTCGCAACTACTCACAACTCATCCAACGATAGTTTTGTGAACCACTGCTTGATACAGTCAGCCGGTTCACCTTCCTACATGCAGCGGTGCACGTAAATGATGTTGCCGTTGAGGCCTTTTTTTTCTTGCACTTCAAATTACATCGCTTCCCCCCCCCATTCTTGACGATATTTTGCAGCAGTAAGGACCATGAAGATCTGCTACAGCTCACAACCTGTCCCAAAAAATTCTGGGATAGTTGAAATCGCTTATTCGTATAACGAGACACCCTGCTACAAAACTCGATCTCATACCCCTCAGCTATCACTAACGTGAATTAGTTCCAAATCATCATTTGTTACAGAACCTCCATGTTGCTCCTGATCACGCCCATGTAAGATGGCGTCTCTGTTTGTGTCTGTTCGGATCGCGAGAAATTCCCGCATCACCTTTAGCCACAGGGAAACCGGCCGACATTGAAATTGTTACATGAAAAAACATGGTTTCGAGATATACACTTATTTGCAAATTAATTTGCCCTTCAGGAGAGACTCAACTAAAACTCTTTTATGATATCCTACAACTGAATGTGCCGCATACAGGCCACCTCATGTGCAGCGGTAGAATAGCATAAACGAGAGGTTCAGTTGAGTCACTCATGAAAACCAAATAGATTTGCAAATGAGTGTAGTTCTCGAAAACAATCCAATTCGGGTTCAAGTAAAACGTAAGGTTGACGGAAACTCGGGGACTGCGCCTACCTGATTAGCCCCCCGAAGGGCGAAACCGGTCGTGGGCTGTCGAAGAGTTTTCAGCAACCTTGTGAGTAGTTTCCTTTAAGAAAAACCTGGTTGCGAGAACCTCGTGCAGTTTCACTAAACACTCGTAACCATCAGTGTATCCCGATTAAGACTGTGGGCGAATTAGAGCCTAGAAAGCAATTCCTGCTCGGCCTGGACGCATCCAGTAAACCGTTCCATGATACCTAAGCAATACAGGTGCATCACGAGAGAGGCACATTTTATCAAGCGAAGCAAAGGTACGGGATCAGGCATGGCCAGCAGCCATATCCCAACAGGGGGACAGAACACAGAGCACTCACATTACAGGAGTCAGCCAGTGAAGTCACTTTCTATACGCCCCAGTAGAGCAATGGTGGCACAATCAAATCACCACTTGAACCCGCCTATCTAGTCCACTCAACAACGGTTGAACTTGTAACTGTGGTAAGTCTACTTTGTTCATTTCGTGGGTAGACGAATATTCATCCAGGCTACCCACTTTCGCTTTTTTCTACAGGACAGCCGTAATTTCTAGTTTCATCCTCCATTTAATTGCAACCGTTTGTGGTAATCTTTTTGAATGGGGAGCCAAAGTCAATTTTTCATCATCATCATCGACAACTGAACCTAAGTAATCAGCACTTTTAATTTAAAAGATGTGTAAAAGCTTCCTTTTATGCCCCGTTGAATCTTACTTGATGTATCGACTTTGTGCCTAAAGGGATAATTTTGCTAACTAACTTTAATCTTTAACCCTAAACACTTGAATTGCAGGTCTACTACCGGGGGTGGGAGGAGGTAGACTTCGTGCTTTTTATTGTACGAACTATCATAATACACCTTTCATTCATCTCTAGAGACACCTCATCCATCCTAACCCTCTCCTGTCGAATTACAATCTGGGTCAAAACGCACTGTGCATTGTCCTTTCTGATACTTGGTACAACTTACCCATTCACCTCGTTACGTTTCACATATCACTCTACGCACAATTTCCGAATCCCGCATTCAACTTACTATGATGCACAATTCGGGCCAGTTTTGAGCGAAATATCGCACCGTCACGTTGGGATATTCGGAGCAAAAATTCCGCCCGACAAATCGTCGAATAATGTCCAAATCTACCTCTGATTGATAGTTTCGGAAGTACTGTTGACGCTCGTAGTCGTGACAGACAAGCGCTCCTGCTTGGGTCTCAATGAATCTGGTGTGGCGCTCTATATCAGGCACAAAACCCGGATCCGAAGGATGAATTGTCTCACAAACCATGGTGTCTTCCATGCTACCACAAGTAGTTATAGTCTTACCAAGAGTGCTGTATCTATCTATCACTCGATCGAACTGAGTTATTGATTTTGAATTGGAGTGGCTGGTCACATGATGCTCATCCACTCTGAAGGTCTGACGGGCTGTAGCAGTCGTCCAATCACTGTCCTTATATGGGCAAGGAAACCTCATTAGAAATATTGGACCCGAAAACAATGTCACACTGTAGTAGAGTTTCAAAATTTACCTCCAGATGAAGAGGTTTATCTTTGAAAGAAGAAATAAAGTTTTCTGTGGAGAGACAGAGTAGTAGACATCAGACGAAAGGAATTTTCGCACGAGGTATAAAAGTACCACAAACGGGGCCGATTCGTATTGCTGCAGTTCAGATTTCGGGTCCCGAACTTATCATAAGCTCAAGTCATATGTCGTTATTCCGTTACCTAACCATTCACTTCTGTCACATGGTTGCACATGAATGTAACCAATTCATCTCACACCAGATAACTTGATGACAACTCGAGGATGAGGCGAACCTGGTATTGTACTGTCAGCAGTTTTCTTGACCTTATTTCTTTTCGAATGGACTGCCTGTGCGGTCAAAAGAGTACGCCCATCAGATCAAAGGACACAAACTTAAGTGGCATATCTTCAGAACCTTAATTCGCACTTTGACAAGTGGAATGGATGGATAGGAATAATTTACTTTACAACTTACTTTACTTCACTTTACAACATAAGGTTGACGGAAACTCGGGGACTGCGCCTATCTGATGAGCCCCAAGAAAGGCAAAACCGGTCGTGAGCTGTCGAGGAGTTTTCAGCAACCTTACGAGTAGTGCTTTGCAAGAATAATTTACTTCCTTCACATTGAAAAGAGACCCAAACTGCGTTCACAACTGGATGGAGACAAGACAGATGTTTATGTAACCAGTGGTAGTTCTGCGGGTTTTCCTTAAATTAACCTAGCAAGTGGCCGGCAATTTAACGTTCGTGTGTCAGCATTGCCTACGGAACATCTGATCCAGTGCTAACATTAAGGTCTCATACTGTTGAAACTCAGATGAGCATTCTGGCTACCGCGGTAAACCAGATAATGGCTGAGGTGACATGTGTCCCCATACGAGTAAACAGCGTGGTACATCATGTCAGTGTTCTGGAGCATGCGTTTCACCGTGTCATACACAGGTGGCCCGACTGGTCACGAGACGTGAACTCAAATGACACTGAACAACATACAAGGTTAAAAAATTGAGTGTATGTGACTTCTGTCTACATGACGGAAATATTCTTCGTTTCTTATCACTTGCACCTGGCCTAGAACGTATCCGTTTCAAACACTTTCCTGAAGTAAATCAGCTTCAATTGAAGCGACTCATTCTAGACGTTTAAGCGACGCCAGTTTGCTGTCTATTTTCAATGATCCCAAGCTACAAAATCCAAACAATCGGGCAAGGTTTGGGAAGAAACCTACATTTCGTCAAACCCACCTTTGAAGATGATCTATTGGATCTTCTGCTCCAAGCAGCGTGCTCGCAATTGTCAGTTTTAGCTGCGGATTAGGAGACAAAACGTGGTTAGCATTTTTCAGAGTAAAATTGACAGGACGGGATGTGCAGTGTACGATGCCTATATTGTGCTGCCTACCGCCTGGATCTTTGTTGTCTTGTATCACGAGGAGACCACCAGCCATTGACAAGAACAGATCACCTGGCAACTATCTACAGATGGCGGTGGGGGCCTGAGGCTTTCGCTCGACCTGGGTTCGAACCACACTGTTGCTAACGCTTGAGTTCGCTTCCAGTTGCTTTTTATCACAGGCTCACTACGCCATAAAACACCCAACCAATGATCTTGTTACAACATCAACCGTCAGACGTTGGGGGTAACTGAAAATAACTGCAAGTCGATGCCGGCCATTTTGTGGAGAAACGAGTTAAGCCTTGAAGGTGCGATTCGGACAGTACTTTTGATAGGTTACCACCACCATCAGGCTTACTGGTGTCTGATATGTATGGACAGTTATCACGGTGTAGAAGTCAGTATGATTTCACTTGCAAGATCATCTGTTCCGTGAAGGTAAATCGAACTACACAACTTCTGTTTCATCTCTGGAAATATCCCCTAAGATATCTGAAAGGTAACGCCATGCGGTGACAGATCGTTTGCCGCGCTTACATTCTGTGCTTGTTCAGTATGACGTACTGATGCTGAAGTGCTCCCGTAGTGAAAAGAGTGCTATCAGTAAAACCGATTGACTTCCTGGTACCCAACCGCCTACAGTAAATCCACATGGCAATAAGTTGAGTTGATCTATTGTGCATTATTTCGGAAGAAGATAGGCAAATTATCGCTCTCTTATAATCTTAACTTATTTGACAGGCTGCACAGGGCCAGGAATCTCGCGAAGGAACTCTATGATTTTTAAGACAAACCTTATTTACACCAGATGACATAGGATGCCTTCAAGATGTCGAGGTGAGTTGCTGCAGCCCTTTTGTCATAGTGCTTATGCCGATCAGATTTGCAGTTGGTGCTACTTAAATGCATTTCAACGGTTACCGACATGTCATGGGGAAAATAGGCGTTTTCATAAAAAGTTCACTAGAATGGCCTTGCCTACCCCATACTTGATATGGATAGTTTTAGCACCGCTTCATTGATAACGATCAGTGGGTTCAAACGGATGCCTTGTTAATCAATAAAAACCTCCCCGCATGCACTACGAAAATGGGTGCGTTCGACTGCGTCAGGTCACTGGTTATAAACTGGCTGAACGATTCCAGATTGAAAGAAATCCCATGGTTTTTTGCGTTAAAGGCAAATCCTAGTTTGAAAACACCCGGTGTACTGTGGTTGGTTTGATGCTAAATCAATACATTCACTACTGATACTGACCCAAGAAAAAGATATCCGATCACAAACATGCAGGGATCTCATGCTAGCTTGCGGTCTTTCTAAACATTCATTCGAAGGCTTGACGACCTGTACGGAGGCCAGTCGTCCCTAATAACTGAACACCACATCATTTGGACGGATGTGTCACGTGCAGGACACGGGCCAAACGAAGGCATGCTCTGATTGGTCAGAATGCCAGCCAATCCGATTCAAGCACCTGTGACTCGACGCTTCTCGCTCCCTCACGGAGATTCTGGCAAGACCTTGTGGAACACTCTGTGACTACCCTATAAATACTGTTGTACTAATTTTCATTTGTCTCCATAAGGGGCTGTGTAAAGTTACCGTGCCTTTTGATATACCGTAGTGGAAAAAAATCGTTCAGCTGTAGCACCCTTTCGGTGCCTAGCTGCCATGCCACCCGGAGGAAGCACGAGGGCTGGGATACTGCCAGGTCGCCCAGGCCTAGACAGGGGAAGTCGAGTGGCAGAGGCCGGGCTCGAACCACGGACCTTTCGGTCAGTAAATTCGCGCTCTAATCACTTGGACCGTCTCGCCCCACTCACGCCCACTACCGTAGTGGGGGGAGCAGGAGGCCAAGAGACCGATACACAGTTGCACGACTGTCCACCAAGTCACAACACGACCTCTGTTTACCCCTCAGTGGATAGAGAGAACAGATGCATGTTCTAAATCTTCCCGCTTCCAGTTCAAAACGGACTCGAAATAGATCAGCTGTAAAGGCGCGAACCTTCCGATCGGAAGGTCTGTGATTCGAACCCAACCACGGTATCATGTTTGCTCCTGTTTATTGGCTTGAGTCTGTGTGTCCAGCTTGACAGTTGACTTACAGACATCTTGCCGCCATTCCGTGAGGCATCATCAGTGCCCAGTTGGGTACGAAATTCATCTTTCCGTGTATGAATTTGGAAGAAAACCTGATTGGACATTGATGACCATCTTGAAGTCCGACTGGTCAGCTCGTGATTTGTGTTGCATTGTAGTCTGCATCTCTTGCGTTCGCTTACTCCGCTACATACTATCCTTGCTTTCCATTATCCCCTGTTCTGGTTGGTCCATCTTCTTTCTATCTAATTGGTTGATGGCTTGGATAACATAACCGAAGAGGTTTCTCTCGATGGCATGCAATCTTTGCACCCAGTTGAACACCCGTGATGACGACTAAACCCAAAACGAGATCATAGTGAAAGGGAGAACGTACGCAGCCGATACAAGGGGTTTTTCGCGGAATCACTCCAAACTTTCGTGCAGCTACCTTAGACTGTCCTACGTAGGTCTATCAACCAAGTCACTGTTGGATGAACTCCTGGGTTCGAAATTTGTACGGAATTGAATTGAGGTTATGCTATTCATTCATTCAGGAGCACCCCTTGGCAAGAACTATGCTCCTACTGTCTTGTAACAAGTAATGAGGCAGAACAATATCCGCAGTTGACAGAAAAAATCATCCAGAAACCTGCTTCGGAAACAGGGGTAATGAGTGAAGAGTATGACTCTGTAAAAAGCGTGAATTAGAGCAACTTCAAATCATCACACTCTTCAGAAAAAGGGAGCCTTCCAAGGGCGGATAAATTTGAACAATTTTGTTGAAAAGTAGCGTTAATGCATATGCCATCCCACAATTGGCTTTAGCTTGACGGATTGCTGAAAAATTTTTGATCACCCACGACCGGTTTCATCTTTGTCGGGATTGATCGAGTAAGCGCACCCCCCAGGCCTCCATCAACCCTATGTTCCGTCTGGACACAAACTGACTGGACACAAACGTGAATTCGTACTAACTGAAACATGACGCGGCAGCTGACGGGGTAATGATTGGAAAGCAGCAAGTTTTTACCCCGCGGCGAAACGCGCACAGGATATAGATGTGATGAGTGAATGCGTCACTGCATGCGGGATTCTATTTCACAGCTTCTGTGACGTGCAATGGTTTTGCGCAAACCTTATGGCAGCCAGTATAGCACCTTGGGGATTTCTAATGACGATCAGGCTTGCCTGCTTTTTCCGTTAGATGCTAGCCAACCACTCGATCGTACTACAGCCCTTGACCATGCACAAGAGGTAGATATAACAGGCTGTGTGCACAATCTCGACAGCTTATGATCAGACATGGGTGTATGCTAGCTGTTTGAATTTGAAGTAGAGAGCACTATATGGCTTCGTAGTGGCGATTAAACGCCTACAAACTTCTTTGTAAAGTATGAGGCATCCACCTACGTATGTATCAAGCTATCAAAAACCCTGTTCAGATCACAATGGATAAATCTAGGCCTGAACATCTCAGTTTTGAGCTCTCCATTTCCCCTACCTTGTGTGTCACATGGAGGACACACCTGTTTTGAGTTAACTGTCCTGCTTGAGTTCAAGCAGGCGAAGAGCTTCGAGTGTTCGCATTTGTCCCTGTTCCCGACCTTTATTAGTTCATGCACACGCACACGCTTGGCTTCGCTAAAATGGGCAATTAAAATGCAAAACTTAGGTCGGGAAACGTTTCTTGTTCTCAATGTCAGCATTGGGCAGTTAAATGGTCTCAGGTGTTTTAATTGCATCAGTATCTGGTCGGAGTTGTAGTACTTGCCAGTGTACTCCCTCTCATGAGAAATCGCACCTACCTTCCACTTTCCAAACATGCCGTTCCACTAGACAATTACATCAGCTCAGCCACATTGCATGCCTTGATTCACAATAGGCAACAGTAGCTTTCAAATATGCCGTTTGGAAAGTCTGTTCACTTTGGAGACACTATAAGAGGATTAAAGAGGTATAGTTTAAAGAGCTCACCCACCACAAGTAGAACACCTGAGATTAGCTAGGTTTCACTACCTCTATCACTTTCCGTGATGAAGAATAAATTAAGGTGGGGAAGTGGGTACATCTGATCTGCACCTGTGTGATGAATTGCTCAGCCTTTGGGACAAAAAGCTGTTAGCATTATTATTTAACCTGCTGTATACTACTGTTATTGCGATGTGGCTGGATAGGTTCTGTCACTAAGCGCAACGGAATTCGGTATACTAACGTCCTCTCAACAGGCACCAGGGGCTCTTGTTAAGAGGATTCGATTTGCTGATAGTTTTTGGAAATATTTTCACTTGCTCGCGGTTGAATAAAAGCATTTGAAAAACTATTTTAGGTTGCGTGTCAGGTTCCTTATTACCGTTGTCCGTCCTTTCTACTAAATGAGGAGTAGAATATGAATATAGCTGTCTCGGTATGTGTGCAAATTCAGGCTTAATACATTACTGGACTGTGATTCGTCACTAGAAACTGCAATTAATTAACGAATAAAGAGAAAAACACATATCAGGCTTTCGGAGGTATACCGCTTCCGCTCCATGAAGAGAGCATCCTACATGGGAGATCAATTCCGATAACAAGATTTTCTACTTCTAATCAAGATTTCCTTGTGCAATCGAAGTCGGTATATGGAGAGAAATGTCGTAAAGCGCTGCACGATACAAGGTTGCATTGGACGGAAACTCGATCTCCGGGCTTTCTGAAACGAGGAGTTAGAAAGTACTGCTTAAATGGAGGTGAAGCATAAAAGAAGGGAAGAATATCCTTAGGAATGAGCGGCTTTTATTCGGAGATAGCTTTTGGGGGGTGGATATACCACTCATGCAATATTAATAACAAAGGCGCAAGGCCGATGAGCCCAGCTGTGCTAAATCCTTGTTGACATTATAAAAGAGGCTGTACTAGGATACTCTTGTAGGTTTCTGCCGCTTTTAACTTTCTCCCGATTAGTATCCTGAAGATGAGATGTCGTACTGCTTGATCGGGAATTCTCTTCGTATGACGACCGGTCTCCGCTTCTCAAATTTCATTTATATCTTCTGAGTGGTTTGGTTCCCATGAAGTTATTCAGCGAATGTCTTGCTCTTCGATGCGGACGCCTATACAGCTGATGAAACATGCGAATAATATCTGGCCAAACCGTTCAACGGCCTTTACCGCATGTTATTGAAGGTTTGCTCGGAAATTATGGAATCATTTCACAGTGTTGGCCTATTATCGTTTTATGCTAAAATCAACTTCCAGGAAAGCTCAGGAAGACGTATAAAGATGTTGAATTTTTGAAAAACTGTGTGCAAATACGGTTTTTGCTTTCGTGCCTCTTCCGTACTTACGCAGATAGAGAGGCTTCTCCATCCTGCTGTGGTTTCTCACGGATCCAACTGTGCTGTTTTTTCCGTTCGTCTCTGGCAATATGTGAATTCACTTCAGAGGGGCTTAGTTTGCAGTCATGTCTTTCGACGGAGGATTTCCTTGCTCACCCAGCGGTCTCGCTGAATCTGATCGCAAAATATAAAGACCCCTGTCCAGCGTAGGTAGTTCTGTGACGAATTACATCCACGAGAAATACATGTCACCCGAGCAAATACCTCCTGACGCCGTTCACTTTTTTTCGCTTTTACGCAAGTTTATTGATTTTTAAGTGCGCAGCTATCTGAAATAGTCCTTCGTTGATACGTTTTCTAAAGGTCTCAAGATGTTGGCTTGTATCCTCACACATCATTAAATGTTTGCTGACCTGGAATCTCTGGTATTACTCAGGGCTCATTAATGTTTGGTGAAAACCGATTTCGTTCGTGTGGGTTAGAAGCCACCGAGGATGGACGCGCAGTTGGAATCGTCACTTTCCATTGCATGTGCGGCGAATATCGGTTCCAAACAAACCACCGAGATGCGCTTTCACAGGAGGCAGTTGGTCGTCTTGAGCGTATTACTCTCAAGAACTGCAGTGTCAACACTTCACTCTTGCGGCAAAATATGGCATGCAGGTAGAGAGAAAACTTTTCGGCATCGAAGTAACTATTTGCTGGGAAATATATTACCACCAAGAATAAGTGTCTTGATTGCGTTGAATGCCGTTCCAGATCGAAACGTGTAGCTTCAAAACGTTTCCAAGTGAGTCGATCGACAAAAAAACAGCAAACGAAGTCACCTACCAACAAACCGATACCATAGTCTAAATTCACTCCCCTAGCAATACACAACTCACTGATTTTGGGCAGTACTCCGGTAATTGTAATTTTCGTACGTCCATACTTTACGGGCAAACTAACATTCAGTAGTCCCCATAATAAGTAATATCCTTGGGTAGTGCTCAGAGAGAGGAAGAAGGCCTTCGTTTCGGAGTTGTTTATTAGAAAATGCCAACTGAACAGTTGCAGACTATTGAACAGGGAAGGAAAACTCTCATGTGCACCCTGTTTACAAAACTGAATATCCATCTTCTCCTAGAGCGCGTTTTCCTGAACTTTCCTGGATATTCACTGACTGTTACTCAAATCCAAGCAAATGTGACTGCACAAGTTCCGTAATAGATCTCACTTTCCAAGAGACGCAAAGCGGTTTTACGAAAAGACATACTGCTCGCATGCCCTCAATCAGTAGTATCGCCGTTACACCAGTACCGGGACGGGAGGAGACTCAATACACCTTAATGAGGTTTTGTTTTCAAATAACTTTTCCTAAGTCAAGTGTCCCGACGCGTCTAGACATGAAGAAAGCACGTGTGGAGAACGACGCCTCCCCAAGGTCACCTTCGGTGCAACACGTTTCCGAGGGCAGGTCCGTTGGTGGAGCTGACCAAGCACCGCTTAGCAACATACGACCAGTGGTTGTGATGAGATGGTTCACGGCAGGAACGATGCCAATGGTGGACAAAACGAACAAGCAAACGACCATAATTGGCCATTTAGTCATCCGGTATATTTATGCAGAAGCTCTGTATGTCGACCCTGACAACACAGCCGTGTCCTGGGTTCTCTCTCTTCTGGTGGCAGGCTCAGTTCCGGCGTAACCAATAGACGGCCATCCACTATACAACATCAAGCAAACAACCAGACGATATCTCTAACTTTCCACGAAAGTTCCTCAAAGTCGGTCACTGAGAATCCTCTGAGGTCAGTAAAATTGTCCCGATTAACACTGCAGAAGATTCGATTTACGTTGATTTCACAAGGTGAACTACAAAAGTGGTTGACTGAATAAACCACTAGCGGGGTTCAGAAGGTGAGTCTCAGACGTACTTTTCATCTAGTGAAGCAGCCTGCCAAGTCTAGACATCTGTCATGTGAATAAAATCCAGTCTGGTGAGTAAGGAATGCATTTTTTAGTGATTAGAAGTACGAGGTCACACTCCATTTTCAACTTCAGCCCAGCAGTGGCCTGATAACACGTCATAGGTGCTGGATGAGGGAAGAAAGCAAGGTTAAGAGTTTACACCCAGCTGGCATTTCTAGCAGCAAGAGTTTAATGGTATAAACACACCCTCCTTTATAGACGTAATACGCTTGAAAAAAATCATAAACGAGAGATTCGGCTGCGTTCCAGATGAGTCTTCCCGTTTAAAACCAAATCGATATGCAAATGAATGTATGTATCTAACACTCTCCTTTCTTGAAAGCTCCTGTTGCAGGTACTGCGTGTGTGTGTGCACTTTGCGCTGACTGCAGGAAAGATGCCACTTAGTTCGCACATCCAACTATGCGGTATCCTGGCCACAAAACCTTCCACATGACACAAACGACAGGGCTACTCTTCAATTCCGAATGAAAGGACACACCTTCGACCGCCATAGCGATACGTAGGCCAGCCGCCTTGTGACGTTCCTTCGTCTATCAGCGCATGTTACATTTGGTAGGAAGCATTATGACACGTTACCGTTTCACCACGAGGGTTCCTCGCGGTTTTGTTTGGACACTTTTAGGCTCATTTTATTCAAAGGATATTGTAAATCATAGGGCATTTGGTGATGCGTTCTGGGATATGCTCTTCCTGTTAGGAGGAATCCTGTGACTCGCTAAAATCTCTTCTCCAGAAGTAACAACGCACTCGGGACTTTGGTCATTCGAAAGACTACCGTGTCAAGAGATTGTTCATTTGCTAAATTTATTGATTTTCGTCTCCGGGGAGGACGACCATATGCTTCCACATGGAATTTATACCCACTTCGTTCCACTGAATAGCTATTCAGTTCCTCCCAAATACAGAGTCTTGGATAGTTTGATGGGTGTTTCCAAAGGCCTATGGTAGAAAGAACATCGGGGAACTGTATACTCATCTAACACCCAAAATGTTTTCCAGAAACACACTCAATCGGAAATCAATTTGGTTTTCACGCGAGACTCAACTGAATCTCTCATTTATGTTTGCCTCAATGCATTCCACAATCAGCAAAACTGGAACACCAAACGAAAGCCTTCATAAAAATCGACCGATGTGTCAAAATATTCCTCAAAAGACATCTTTATGCATAGACAGTACTTTTAGAACGTGCTTCGTTTCAGTCACGTGACAAATTAAACGTCGATGCCCGTGGCTGCTTGGATACTCTACACACTGTCGTATGAAAGCTTACCTGACTTTTCCCCACATAATTTATCGTTGCCCTGAGTTCTTTCACCATTTTTACATTGCGCTTTATCCTGCTGTCACGAGTTTAGCAATGCATGGGTAAAGTAGTCTCAAGGATGAGCTTATCACGTGATGCACAAACTTTTTTCACAAACCAGGATCTTATTGGTTGAAATAATTTCCATACGGATTCCCCTAGTCAGCAGAAACAAATATATAACTGGCAATTATAAAGTTGCAAAAATCCATCGTGCTGGTAGCATACGACAGGCACTTTAAACAGCCTGACTGACTTTGTTGTCTAGACGCGGCACACTACTGAAAAAGTTGCTGAAAACTGTTGGACAGCCAACGACCAACTTTGCCTTTCTTCGGGCTCATTAGGTAGGCGCAGTCCCCGAAATTCCCTCAACAGTGCGTCCTACTTGAACCTTTTTTTTGAGATTTAGATGACTAATCTCACTTGCGCACGAATTTGGCTTTGACGGAAGACAAATTAATTATGGTAGCCCACTATAAATTCGTGTACAAATGAGCGTATTTGACTTTCATTTTGTTTGACTGAATTTTTCGACATTCATGTCGTAGCAGCTACTGCAAGAAACTAACACTAATGTTCCTTTAAATAAGAGTGCAAACATTAGGCATGAGTCGCCTGTAGGACACTACACAAATCGATGATGACGAACTTGTCAAGGTACGCCCAGACTGTCTGTCCATTTGTTGACAACCTTTGTAAGCTTTTAGAGCACAGTATGCGAATCAGAACGAGAGTACACACGCAACAGTCACACTCCACACTTGTGGAGTTGTTGAGAAATTGTGGTCACTTCGCATTGCGATACTAAACACCAGGCTGAGGCAAGACGACTGGTTGATATCGCAGTGTGAGAATGTTGAATCAGGACACGGTGTGTTTGTTTGACTTTGAGATGTCGTTAGTCCCGTGTCTGAAGTTAGGGATGGGTCTCACCAAGGAGAATGGGGAGCTGGGAACAGAGCCCGACGAACATATCTGCTGGCGTTTTGCCAACACACTGTAACTGCGGTGCCGAGCATAAAACCTGATTCAGAGTGGTCGGAATACAACTGATGAGATGCCACGTTTTACAAGGCGAGATTGAAAGTATGTCACAAAGAAATTACCTTTCTAGTATGCAGCGACCTAAGCGTGGAGAGAAGCATATAGGGTTATAATCTGTTCAGGTGTCGATAGGCAAAGTCACCCAACACAGTTTCAAACAGTCAGTCAGACTTAGAGGACAGGCGACCGCACAGAATGGAGTGGTTTCTGAAGCCTCCAAAACCCACGGTCGATTAGCCGAGGAACTTTGGTCTGTGGCGCAGGAGCATCCTCGCCTCTTTGTCTAAAATATGTTTCTGTTCTGCGAAAATTAGCTGACCGTTTGAGGCTTGGACACAACGTGACGAAAACGATTAATCGACATCCACCCTAAATCCACCAATTGACTTCAGGAGAGAGTTGAGACCATATCACAGTTCTATGGAAATCAGCAACTTCCTAGCCCGGTACATAAATTCCAATACATTTAAACCAAAGTAGTAATATTTCAAAGTGCTTTTCCATGGTTTATAAAGGCTTTAAGGGTGTGATCGGTCATCGGTCGATAAAGACAGCTTCACCACGCTTGATGTCGTTCTAGAATTGCCCACATAGCCAACTTATTTGTAAAGTGTTGACGCACAGAAAAAGCAGAGGTGGGCGACCAGACTGTCTGACCTTGAAATAGTCGTGCGTGCACCATCCGCAATACACAGCTTGTTGCATAACGCCAGTGCACTTTCGATGCCGACTCGCACTCGAAGCGCAAGGGTGAACATGGGTGCCGCGGCTGCCAAATGTTGTGCATTCTTATGTCCAAAGGAGAATGAAATTGGAACATTTTTTCACCTTGATCCCAGAAACACCTAAATCCAAGGGTAAGTGATGACGAATCGACATGTGATTCGTTCGTCACACCACCCCTATTGATGATTACACTTGAAACGTCAATCCTAGAAATGAGGTTTCTTGTTGGGGTGCAACGTTTGGATCGATTCGACAAAATAAATTTACACCTATGCATAGTAGTGTTTGCTCTAGCTTCCTTATCTCTGGTGGGATATGGAAATAGGTAGACTGTTTTTCGTCAAATTGTCACTTCAAGAAAAGGAAAGTTTGTCAGTTCTTTGAAAACCCTTGACTGAAGTAACGATTAGTCCTTCCGGTGAACGCTTTTATTCAAGTCAATTTAAATATGATCCTGTGTGACACTCTGTTCTCAGCTTTACACCGATTACGATTATCTAAGGCCTATATTTATCATCATCATCATCATCATCATCATCATCATCATCATCATCATCATCATCATCATCATCATCATCATCATC
>NW_008751792.1:350772-391161 GCF_000715545.1 Opisthorchis viverrini
AATTAAAAGACTACCGTGTCAAGAGATTGTTCACCAGCTAAATTTACTGATTTCGGTCACCTGGGAGCGCGAGCATCTGCTTCCGCATAGAATTTATACCCACTTCGTTCCACTGAATAGCTATTCAGTTCCTCCCAAAATACAGAGTACTGGATAGTTTGATGGGTGTCTCCAAAGGCCTACGGTAGAAAGAACATCGGGGAACTGTTTACTCATCTAACACCCAAAATGTTTTCAAGAAATACACTCAATCGCAAATCAATTTCGTTTTCACGCGAGACTCAACTGAATCTCTCGTTTATGTTTGCCTCAATGCATTCCACAATCAGCAAAACTGGAACACCAAACGAAAGCCTTCATAAAAATCGACCGATGTGTCAAAATATTCCTCAAAAGACATCTTTATGCATAGACAGTACTTTTAGAACGTGCTTCGTTTCAGTCACGTGACAAATTAAACGTCGATGCCCGTGGCTGCTTGGATACTCTACACACTGTCGTATGAAAGCTTACCTGACTTTTCCCCACATAATTTATCGTTGCCCTGAGTTCTTTCACCATTTTTACATTGCGCTTTATCCTGCTGTCACGAGTTTAGCAATGCATGGGTAAAGTAGTCTCAAGGATGAGCTTATCACGTGATGCACAAACTTTTTTCACAAACCAGGATCTTATTGGTTGAAATAATTTCCATACGGATTCCCCTAGTCAGCAGAAACAAATATATAACTGGCAATTATAAAGTTGCAAAAATCCATCGTGCTGGTAGCATACGACAGGCACTTTAAACAGCCTGACTGACTTTGTTGTCTAGACGCGGCACACTACTGAAAAAGTTGCTGAAAACTGTTGGACAGCCAACGACCAACTTTGCCTTTCTTCGGGCTCATTAGGTAGGCGCAGTCCCCGAAATTCCCTCAACAGTGCGTCCTACTTGAACCTTTTTTTTGAGATTTAGATGACTAATCTCACTTGCGCACGAATTTGGCTTTGACGGAAGACAAATTAATTATGGTAGCCCACTATAAATTCGTGTACAAATGAGCGTATTTGACTTTCATTTTGTTTGACTGAATTTTTCGACATTCATGTCGTAGCAGCTACTGCAAGAAACTAACACTAATGTTCCTTTAAATAAGAGTGCAAACATTAGGCATGAGTCGCCTGTAGGACACTACACAAATCGATGATGACGAACTTGTCAAGGTACGCCCAGACTGTCTGTCCATTTGTTGACAACCTTTGTAAGCTTTTAGAGCACAGTATGCGAATCAGAACGAGAGTACACACGCAACAGTCACACTCCACACTTGTGGAGTTGTTGAGAAATTGTGGTCACTTCGCATTGCGATACTAAACACCAGGCTGAGGCAAGACGACTGGTTGATATCGCAGTGTGAGAATGTTGAATCAGGACACGGTGTGTTTGTTTGACTTTGAGATGTCGTTAGTCCCGTGTCTGAAGTTAGGGATGGGTCTCACCAAGGAGAATGGGGAGCTGGGAACAGAGCCCGACGAACATATCTGCTGGCGTTTTGCCAACACACTGTAACTGCGGTGCCGAGCATAAAACCTGATTCAGAGTGGTCGGAATACAACTGATGAGATGCCACGTTTTACAAGGCGAGATTGAAAGTATGTCACAAAGAAATTACCTTTCTAGTATGCAGCGACCTAAGCGTGGAGAGAAGCATATAGGGTTATAATCTGTTCAGGTGTCGATAGGCAAAGTCACCCAACACAGTTTCAAACAGTCAGTCAGACTTAGAGGACAGGCGACCGCACAGAATGGAGTGGTTTCTGAAGCCTCCAAAACCCACGGTCGATTAGCCGAGGAACTTTGGTCTGTGGCGCAGGAGCATCCTCGCCTCTTTGTCTAAAATATGTTTCTGTTCTGCGAAAATTAGCTGACCGTTTGAGGCTTGGACACAACGTGACGAAAACGATTAATCGACATCCACCCTAAATCCACCAATTGACTTCAGGAGAGAGTTGAGACCATATCACAGTTCTATGGAAATCAGCAACTTCCTAGCCCGGTACATAAATTCCAATACATTTAAACCAAAGTAGTAATATTTCAAAGTGCTTTTCCATGGTTTATAAAGGCTTTAAGGGTGTGATCGGTCATCGGTCGATAAAGACAGCTTCACCACGCTTGATGTCGTTCTAGAATTGCCCACATAGCCAACTTATTTGTAAAGTGTTGACGCACAGAAAAAGCAGAGGTGGGCGACCAGACTGTCTGACCTTGAAATAGTCGTGCGTGCACCATCCGCAATACACAGCTTGTTGCATAACGCCAGTGCACTTTCGATGCCGACTCGCACTCGAAGCGCAAGGGTGAACATGGGTGCCGCGGCTGCCAAATGTTGTGCATTCTTATGTCCAAAGGAGAATGAAATTGGAACATTTTTTCACCTTGATCCCAGAAACACCTAAATCCAAGGGTAAGTGATGACGAATCGACATGTGATTCGTTCGTCACACCACCCCTATTGATGATTACACTTGAAACGTCAATCCTAGAAATGAGGTTTCTTGTTGGGGTGCAACGTTTGGATCGATTCGACAAAATAAATTTACACCTATGCATAGTAGTGTTTGCTCTAGCTTCCTTATCTCTGGTGGGATATGGAAATAGGTAGACTGTTTTTCGTCAAATTGTCACTTCAAGAAAAGGAAAGTTTGTCAGTTCTTTGAAAACCCTTGACTGAAGTAACGATTAGTCCTTCCGGTGAACGCTTTTATTCAAGTCAATTTAAATATGATCCTGTGTGACACTCTGTTCTCAGGTTTACACCGATTACGATTATCTAAGGCCTATATTTATCATCATCATCATCATCATCATCATCATCATCATCATCATCATCATCATCATCATCATCATCATCATCATCATCATCATCATCATCATCATCATCATCATCATCATCATCATCATCATCATCATCATCATCATCATCATCATCATCATCATCATCATCATCATCACTCTCAGCT
Source organism: Opisthorchis viverrini (assembly GCF_000715545.1). Lineage (NCBI taxonomy): Eukaryota > Metazoa > Platyhelminthes > Trematoda > Opisthorchiida > Opisthorchiidae > Opisthorchis > Opisthorchis viverrini. The sequence goes on from NW_008751792.1 coordinate 353,779, forward strand.
GTAATAACCACGTACTTGTCGTACAGTGGTTGTAGCTGCCACAGTTTCATTCCCCGATGATTCTGAGAGGTGGGGTAGGTAGCTGCGCATTGGAGGCGAAGGTTGATAAATTAGTGCGTAACTACAGCACTGGACTGTTAGGTGGAGGGGGGGTTGTTAGAGTGCTATGTACTGAAGGCAATAGCTTGGATGCATGATCGCCATTGAGGATGTGACTGGGCCATGTCTGACAATGTCTCTAGCCATTGATATGGTCTGTCTCGGGGTCCCCATCCAGAAAGACGGCAATGACCAGCGCAGATGAGTTTGCTGGTAATGGCTTTTATACTTCGCTGCCAAGTCATGGTTTGGCCGCCTCTGGCTCTCTTCCATCCTTCACGTGGTTGTGCGGAAAGAGACCTTCGAGGAATTCGGTCGACTGGCATACGCAGCACGTGGCCAAGCCAGCGCAACCTATGCAGTGTGATCAGTTCATTTATCGAGGTTGAGTTACTTCTCCCGAATACCACTCGATCCGGTGTTCCCACGAGATTCGAACAATGCTGTGAAGATATCAATGGTCAAACACTGGAAGTATTTTGATGTCCTCGGCGTGCAGCGGCCAGGTTTCTGATCTGTATAGTAATATGGAGCGCACTGCAGCATTGTAAACCCGACGGATAAGCTGATACCACGCCTACGCCACAGGTGAGTAGATGGGAAATCTTCGTGTAATGGTGACGTAAATGGCTACCTGGATATTTTCAGTTTGCACGCCCATGTTTCGGTTCGTTTTCTCACACTGCGAAAATCAGCAGTCAACCAGAATTAGGTTCACATGTCTTGTTTCAACTTTTTTTCATTCGAATGGGGAAATGTTGCAGTCTATGCTTTGTTCGGGAGTCAGATGAAAGCATGTGGCGACAGTTGTGGGTAGTTGAACGAAAAACGGAATACGTCAGTAGATGGAACGCAAATTGCTTACTATAAAAATATTTGCCTGTTGTGACACTCCGACAAATGACAGAATGTTAACGGTGTTATTCTTTTTGGAGTGAAATTGATCCGAAAGATAACGCTCCTTGTCATGAAGTGCAAGCAAGGCGCTTCTTGAGGACTGTGTTTACAATAAGGACTTCAAGCAACCAATGAGCCCAATGCCGAAAGTTATCATTTGTTCATGTATGGCGCATATCACATCATCATTTAAAGAAAAACTCAACTTTTTCCGGGTCCCGCTCACAGTGTCACAAGCACAAAGATGATCAAACTGGGGAGGGTGTCACGATAGTGATTACGATAGTGGTTAGTGTCAGTGCGGATCGTCCTTCATAATGGCGTCAATGTGATCTCCTGTGTACGTGATTGCGGGTGCTGCAAGATATTTACTGTTAATTGATGTTGATGACTACCTGACTACCTACTGAGACTCCCAACTCCACAAAACGCCGATCGGACAGTTCTGGATCAAAGTCAGACAGTGCGAGGCAGCGTTGGATCAAGGTCAAGCAGTGTTCCCTCAGTATATAGCGCGATGCTGTTGTACCTTCGCGCTCACTTTTTTCCAATAAATCTGTTGTGTTCGGCATTAGGTGCCGGAGCGCGGACAGTAGTCAGATATAAATTGTTCAACTGAGTGTATGGAGACGTGGGCAATGCTGAATGACCGTGATGTCCTAGGACTAACTCATCCACTTTTTATTCGTTTCTTTACAACAAGACTCTCAAATAATTTGCAGATGTACGGCAATTATCCATGACTGCTGGACTCTGATATTGTGCTATCGACCATGATGATCACAGCTTGCTGAGCAGAGACTGCTCAGCGTCTATTGACTATGGTAGACGCACGAGCGGTTCTCTTCAGTTTCACAGACACGTGGGATTACCTGATAGTGTTAAATATCACGGCCAGCCACCACTGAATTGCATAGTCCCATTAAGGTAAATATCTAAGCTAACTGGTTTGCGTCACTGGGCAATGCTGAATGACTGTGATGTCCTAGGACTAACTCATCCACTTTTTATTCGTTTCTTTACAACAAGACTCTCAAATAATTTGCAGATGTACGGCAATTATCCATGACTGCTGGACTCTGATATTGTGCTATCGACCATGATGATCACAGCTTGCTGAGCAGAGACTGCTCAGCGTCTATTGACTATGGTAGACGCACGAGCGGTTCTCTTCAGTTTCACAGACACGTGGGATTACCTGATAGTGTTAAATATCACGGCCAGCCACCACTGAATTGCATAGTCCCATTAAGGTAAATATCTAAGCTAACTGGTTTGCGTCACACTTGGGAAAATATTGGTTATCCTGGCGAACCACCCCTCAGTACCTCCCTATCAGGCAATGAATGCAACACCTGTTGTAATCCATAGCTGAGGTGACATGACTCATTAGGTGACGTGAATTGAGCGTTCAATACCCTTCCTTAAGTTCATGCGAAAACACAATAGCCTAATGCTCAGAATGGATGGATTCAGAGGTATCAGGGCGCGCCCAGACAGAAGAAAAAGCACATGTGCAGAGAGTGACGCATCCTTAAGGTCACCATCGGTTCGACACGTCCGGAAATTAGGTGAGTTGGCGGCTCGCACCTAACACGGCCCAGCAACACACGACCAGCTTAGTGGGCCTGAGAATGTTCACGACCGGACCATCACCATTGGCTGTACGGAGCGAACAAGTGGACGACCATATTTGGCCAAGTAGTCATCCTATATATTTACGCAGACGCTCTGTACGTTTTGTCCTGGCAATATAGCCGTGTCCCCAGTTCTCTGTCTTCTCCCTATCGCGTAGTCTGGCAGGCTCAGTGCAGGCTTAACCAATAGCTCGGACACACCGTCCAATACAACAAGAGGTGCAATGGCTCACTGGCAAGCTGGTTTACAAGTCACCAACTTCACCGCAGTCCACTAGAAGTTTCCCACTTCAGTTCTGCTTCGCCCACGCCACCTGTCGCAAAAATACTGCACAGCATGCGTCTGTCGAACATGCCAGCTGTGTCGCGTGTTACTCGGTGAGCCGAGTAACATCGGATGTGCACCAGGAATCAGCTAAAATAAGGTAAGAAAGCCTACCAGCCTCGCTTGGTTATCGCACTTGTTTCAGCATCACCAGGAGAGTATGATTTCAGAAAAATAGATATATTCTGTTTATAGAAGTCCCGCCTCCATTCGACAATGCCAATAGCCTCAGTTAAACGAGTGTACCCGGCTAGTGGATGCGCGAGGTACAGTTTCACTTGCTCAGTCTGTATTGGAACAGCATCTGCTATCTAGTAGGTGGTGGGTGATAGATGGTGCGGATAACCACGGAGATGACTTTTAACTCATTCACGTTCAGGCATGCTTGTTCGATTCACAAACCTCATCACGAGCACCGTCGAAGTTACCTCTGCATTCTCTTCAGCTAAGTAGCCAAGTGCCCACTAAGAAGGCATGTGCTGGAAGGCATGTGCCGAAAAAGAGGTCGGTCAGTGCTCTATGCGCCAACGCAACCTCTGAATAGCTGGCTTGAAACTACATCTACTTTGGGGGCTGCTCTTGAGTATTGAGCGTAATTCTATCATGAATGATTGTGGATAGGCTTTTCAGCGAAATTTTTCATCCTGATAAGCTAGCACACGCTTCATGATGGCACAAGGGTAGATTCTCTCCCAGAATGCACAACATTTATGTCCTATTTGCACAAAACGTATGAAGTACACATACGAACATCCAACGGACGGTTCTGCGAACGACACCGTTTCCCAACATACGCATTTCTGTCTACAAATGGTATGCTGTCTTTCATTCCACGCTAGGTAATCAGATTTACATCAGAATGAACGTTTGTCGGAGGGTTCGAGAGATGTTGCGCATTTTTGTGAGCCTCGGTGACGAACAAGCTGCTGTTAACTTAAGGCAGTTGCTTCTAACTCCTTAATCGCCACGAGAATATCCGCTAAAAGTGATCGCAGCAGAGCTCCGTCAGTCTATCTATTGAATGGGCTTTGAGATGTAAAGTCCAGCCTCGGTGCAAATGCGTTTCCCGTTTGACCAATCCACGCGAACAAAACCAGTGGGCCGGACGGGGTGCCCTGTTAAGGTTGAAGTATTGTGACTCAGGAATCTCCGTTCCCGTTTTTCAGTCGTGTCTAGAAGGCATCCTATATTACTGACCTGGAGTAATCCCAGTAAGCGAAGCCTTTCAGCCCTGTGGTCCACTAGAATTCTGTCCAGTTTCATGCTATTTCGTCTCGTTAAAAATGCTAAAACACGGTGTATAGCTGATAAATTGCTAGAACGACTACTGCTTGACATTATAAAACCTTCATTGATCGCCTCGGATCACATGTATCAATTTGTGTACAGGTTGTCCAGATCTGGCATGCTTGCAGTAGTCTTTCTACAGGACAATTTTCTGAGGACCCAAAAGCGTCCGGGTCTGCTTCATCGACCCCAATGGTGCCCTTGATTCGAGTGACCGAATACCGCCGATTGATTAACTTTCCAGGACAGATGACTACTTCGTCTGCCGAAAGCAGTACATCCCGACTGAGGAAAAGTCGTCAAAGATTCCCATGAACGAATTTGCCATACCTCAAGGGCTTGTTTTTTCACTGCTTCTGTTCACTTCCCACACAATCACTTTCAAGCTTGACAAAAACCCTGGTAAAATATGTGGACGGTAATGAGGCTCGCAGAGTCTGGTCTACACTGTTGGATACCTACTGGTTCGAACGGGACCTTGAAGGCTCAGGCTGGTGGATATAAGATATTGCGCTACAGCTAAACATATCCTGTTGCCTCGAGATTGGGTTCACACTGATGCGATCTCTTGAGTCCACTTTATCTCGCTATGACTGACCGCTGTTTCAAGCTACCTATCTGAAATATATCTGTACATATGTGTATCCGCACAAAAAAGTGTACAAAAGATCTCTGGGTTGACGTTACATATGCATGAAAACCTTCGAAGTGACGACTTTCTTGAATATTGAATATTGCCAATTCGGCTTTATCCGAAATCCTACACTTTCGACCAGCTTTTCGGTCATTTCTTCATCCATCGTTATAAGCAGACTGTACGAAAGTGCGTACCATCATCAAGTGGCAAATTAGGCTCGCATCTTCTTCCGGCAACATTCTCGTTAATTTCCTGACTGGAAGCTCAATTCAGAGGGATGCGAATGCCTACACAAACCTCTTGTGTTTGATTGCTGTCCCCGCTCCACTGCCTATTGCCGAAAAAGGATTGGTCGACAAGAATCACAACAGTTTTATTGAGAACAAGCGAGTGAGTGACCTAGATCCAAAGCTGTCTGATGGGCGTTTAGTAGAGTCTGAGGGTCTCAGTAGGTCTCCGGTATTCTAGAATAATCTTCAGGAATCTGAACTTCCTGACAAAGTCCTTTCAAGAAAATACTTGGCGAGCTTTCTCATCCGTTGCATTAGGGTATGATCAACTACCTCCGGCATGGCCCATTGACCAACACCGGCCTGCACCTAAACACGAAAGCGTCAGGATGTACAAACTTTTGGCCTCCTTATCCCGCCTGCCTGATGGCTTCAGAGACGAGCTTTTAGGGTCATTGTGTTGAACAAATGAAATCCAGTCTCATGTAAGGATAATATGGTGAAAACAAAGTAATATCTCTGGTGGAACGCATAGTCTCAATGCTCATATTCGGATTCTTAAGGTCAGCTGGAAATTAAGGTATTTTTTAGCGATAAACGACGAACCACCGCGCCAATTTGTGCTACGTCGAATTCACCATAGACAGGATGTCTTCAAGGCTTATCCGACCGATGCAGCTTTGGGAGTCCATAAAGCAGATCCATGTGCTTCAAAGATCTTACGGGGGTTGGATTTGTCAGTGAAACTGTTTTCGTACTATTTTCTATGCCAGATTTGTAGGAATATCGGTCGAACTTCAGAAGATTCCAACTTTCCGATATATCCATTCCTGTTCGATAAGACAACGCCTGATTTTCTTTCATGTAGGAGTATAACGAACTCTTGAAGGCGAGATAGCTCAAGTGGTTAGATCGCGAATTTAACTCTTGAAAGATAGCTCAAGTGGTTAGATCGCGAATTTACTGACCGGAAGTTCCGTAGTTCGAACTTGACCTCCACCTCTCGACTTCCTTCCCCTAAGCTTGGGCAACCTGGCAGTATCCAAGCCCTCGCGCTTCCTTCGGGTGGCTTGGTAGTTAGGAACCGAGTGTTACAGCTGAGCGATCTGTCGTTAACGGATTTTTTTTCCTTTATTAATTTTCATGCTGACTGTGTGAGATATGCTGTGAGCAGAGAACGCCGATATGACGGCTAACATCTCTTTCGAAGTTCAATATCGATCTCTCAAGACAGACTGCATTCGGATGTTAGAAAATCGGTGACTGCTTGGTCTCGGGTGTCTGAATTTTGCACCTGAACGCCATACGACTGAACACTTCTACATTGCCACGATAAGTTCTACAAGCGGTCGTTCAGCTGTAGCAGCTGAACGCCATACGACCCGAAGGAAGAGCGAGGGCTGAGGTAATAGCAGGTTGCCCAAGCCTAGACAGGAGCAGTCAAGAGAGTGAGGTTAGGTTCGAACCATGGTGTACGGAGGCCAACCGAAGGCAGGCTCTGATTGGTCAGAATGCCAGCCAATCCGGATCGAGCATCTTTGACTCGATGCTTCTCACCCCATCACGGTGACACCAGCACAACCTTGTGGAACACTGTGATTACCCTATGAATGCAGATGTACTGATTCTCCTTTTGTCTCCATAAAAAGCTGTGTACAGCTACCGTGCCTTTTGATATACATACCATAGTGGGCGGAGAAGGAAGCCAAGGGACCGATACAGAGTTGATTTACCGTCCATCAAGACACAACACACGGACCTTCCCGTAAGTTGGGACGTCATCGACTGAGTTATCTCAATGAGTGACTTGCTTCACGGATATCACTGGTAATACTCATTGTCGTTAATAGAGGACTTCCTCTCCGACTGCTGTTTCGAGCACGTTACGAATGAGGACTAGCTATTGGACAGTGGATTAATTGCCACCCCCCCCCACCAAGCGATGTTAACGCTATAAAGGTTGCAAGGTTGAGTGCCACTGACTCATTGTTTTCGCCACTATCTCCCATTCTCTGCGCAGCTGCTTATCAGGTTACTGAGCACAGAGTCACGTAAGAACTCCTATCAACTTACACAGGCGTAAAGTGTTCGTGTATACACAAACTAACCATCAGGGAAAAACACGCACAATCAACTTTGATGATGCGTCACCCAAATAGTTGACGTCCTAACAAGCAGGTCATCTGGTCAGTATTCAGACTGCCTATTGACTATATGCAAAATCCACCTGTCGCCTCAATTTTAAAACTGACGGTATTTCATTCAGCGGACGCTGTGTTGTGTGGAAGGAGGAGTGGTTGAAGCTCGAATGCCAGACAGCTGCCGACTGGATGGCATTGTTCTAATCTTTGAGGGTTAACATGGATCGCGAGCACCGATGAATAAACTGACCGGCATCAGACGATTCTTCCACACGCGCCTTGCACTCATAAGTAAAGCGTTCAGCTGTAGCACTCTTTCGGTACTTAGCTGCCATGCCACCCGAAAGTTGCACGAGGGCTGGGATACTGCCAGGTTGCCCAAGCCTAAACAGTGGAAATCGAGAAGCAGAGGCCGGACCTTCCGGTAAGTAAATTCGCGCTCTTACCACTTGGACCATCTCGCCCCCCATTACTCGCGCACCCATAACACCCTTTCGAATGTGAACTCGCTGATCACGACTTTCCGTATTTCAAATGCTTTACACACCTCGGCAAATGCAACAGCCTTGACGGAAGCGTGGTTGACGAAGTCGGAGCACGGCTTTCAAATGTCTGAAACATGTTTGTCAAATCGCGTCCGCCGTTGCTTCAAACCAACTTATTGTTGGAACTCATGAGTCGTACGTGCGGACCGTGTATGAGTATTGCACTACGAACATATATGTATCGCGACATCTCGAATAACGTAGCAACTAAAACATGAGGCGGCCTGGTGCAGCGCATTCAGTTGCCTGGAAACATCGCATACGTGAGATTCAGCTGGGTTCCAGGTGAGTCTCGCGCAAAACAAATTCCGCCTCCTTTTCGTTCAGCTGTAACACCCTCCCGGTGCCTAGCTGTAATGCAACACGAAGGAGGCACGAAGGCTGGGATACTGCCAGGTTGCCCAAGCTGGAAATTAAGGTATTTTTTAGCGATAAACGACGAACCACCGCGCCAATTTGTGCTACGTCGAATTCACCATAGACAGGATGTCTTCAAGGCTTATCCGACCGATGCAGCTTTGGGAGTCCATAAAGCAGATCCATGTGCTTCAAAGATCTTACGGGGGTTGGATTTGTCAGTGAAACTGTTTTCGTACTATTTTCTATGCCAGATTTGTAGGAATATCGGTCGAACTTCAGAAGATTCCAACTTTCCGATATATCCATTCCTGTTCGACAAGACAACGCCTGATTTTCTTTCATGTAGCAGTATAACGAACTCTTGAAGGCGAGATAGCTCAAGTGGTTAGATCGCGAATTTACTGACCGGAAGTTCCGTAGTTCGAACTTGACCTCCACCTCTCGACTTCCCCTGTCTAAGCTTGGGCAACCTGGCAGTATCCAAGCCCTCGCGCTTCCTTCGGGTGGCTTGGTAGTTAGGAACCGAGTGTTACAGCTGAGCGATCTGTCGTTAACGGATTTTTTTTCCTTTATTAATTTTCATGCTGACTGTGTGAGATATGCTGTGAGCAGAGAACGCCGATATGACGGCTAACATCTCTTTCGAAGTTCAATATCGATCTCTCAAGACAGACTGCATTCGGATGTTAGAAAATCGGTGACTGCTTGGTCTCGGGTGTCTGAATTTTGCACCTGAACGCCATACGACTGAACACTTCTACATTGCCACGATAAGTTCTACAAGCGGTCGTTCAGCTGTAGCAGCTGAACGCCATACGACCCGAAGGAAGAGCGAGGGCTGAGGTAATAGCAGGTTGCCCAAGCCTAGACAGGAGCAGTCAAGAGAGTGAGGTTAGGTTCGAACCATGGTGTACGGAGGCCAACCGAAGGCAGGCTCTGATTGGTCAGAATGCCAGCCAATCCGGATCGAGCATCTTTGACTCGATGCTTCTCACCCCATCGAGCGAGGGCGTGATAGCAGGTTGCCCAAGCCTAGACAGGAGCAGTCAAGAGAGTGAGGTTAGGTTCGAACCATGGTGTACGGAGGCCAACCGAAGGCAGGCTCTGATTGGTCAGAATGCCAGCCAATCCGGATCGAGCATCTTTGACTCGATGCTTCTCACCCCATCACGGTGACACCAGCACAACCTTGTGGAACACTGTGATTACCCTATGAATGCAGATGTACTGATTCTCCTTTTGTCTCCATAAAAAGCTGTGTACAGCTACCGTGCCTTTTGATATACATACCATAGTGGGCGGAGAAGGAAGCCAAGGGACCGATACAGAGTTGATTTACCGTCCATCAAGACACAACACACGGACCTTCCCGTAAGTTGGGACGTCATCGACTGAGTTATCTCAATGAGTGACTTGCTTCACGGATATCACTGGTAATACTCATTGTCGTTAATAGAGGACTTCCTCTCCGACTGCTGTTTCGAGCACGTTACGAATGAGGACTAGCTATTGGACAGTGGATTAATTGCCACCCCCCCCCACCAAGCGATGTTAACGCTATAAAGGTTGCAAGGTTGAGTGCCACTGACTCATTGTTTTCGCCACTATCTCCCATTCTCTGCGCAGCTGCTTATCAGGTTACTGAGCACAGAGTCACGTAAGAACTCCTATCAACTTACACAGGCGTAAAGTGTTCGTGTATACACAAACTAACCATCAGGGAAAAACACGCACAATCAACTTTGATGATGCGTCACCCAAATAGTTGACGTCCTAACAAGCAGGTCATCTGGTCAGTATTCAGACTGCCTATTGACTATATGCAAAATCCACCTGTCGCCTCAATTTTAAAACTGACGGTATTTCATTCAGCGGACGCTGTGTTGTGTGGAAGGAGGAGTGGTTGAAGCTCGAATGCCAGACAGCTGCCGACTGGATGGCATTGTTCTAATCTTTGAGGGTTAACATGGATCGCGAGCACCGATGAATAAACTGACCGGCATCAGACGATTCTTCCACACGCGCCTTGCACTCATAAGTAAAGCGTTCAGCTGTAGCACTCTTTCGGTACTTAGCTGCCATGCCACCCGAAAGTTGCACGAGGGCTGGGATACTGCCAGGTTGCCCAAGCCTAAACAGTGGAAATCGAGAAGCAGAGGCCGGACCTTCCGGTAAGTAAATTCGCGCTCTTACCACTTGGACCATCTCGCCCCCCATTACTCGCGCACCCATAACACCCTTTCGAATGTGAACTCGCTGATCACGACTTTCCGTATTTCAAATGCTTTACACACCTCGGCAAATGCAACAGCCTTGACGGAAGCGTGGTTGACGAAGTCGGAGCACGGCTTTCAAATGTCTGAAACATGTTTGTCAAATCGCGTCCGCCGTTGCTTCAAACCAACTTATTGTTGGAACTCATGAGTCGTACGTGCGGACCGTGTATGAGTATTGCACTACGAACATATATGTATCGCGACATCTCGAATAACGTAGCAACTAAAACATGAGGCGGCCTGGTGCAGCGCATTCAGTTGCCTGGAAACATCGCATACGTGAGATTCAGCTGGGTTCCAGGTGAGTCTCGCGCAAAACAAATTCCGCCTCCTTTTCGTTCAGCTGTAACACCCTCCCGGTGCCTAGCTGTAATGCAACACGAAGGAGGCACGAAGGCTGGGATACTGCCAGGTTGCCCAAGCATAGACAGGGGAATTTGAGAGGCAGAGGTCGGATTGAACCACGGACCCTCCGGTCAGGAAAGTAAAGCTCTAACCACTTTTAATGGTCGATTGATCGTTTGCAGCAGGTGGTTTTTGTTATTCGCGAGTAACATGAACTAATCTGCACTGACCCGTCATTATCGCTTGGTTTTTATCCGAAGTTTGTTGTCGGTTCAAACAGTTTCACTCAGACTACTTCCATTCCGTTCGGTCGTTCATGAACCATCCGGTTGGTTTGTTATGATCGATTGTCTGACTGCTAGGCAGCTACGCTTGGTTTGGTGAGACTGGCCAAATTGAAATTGGTCGTTCTATCCTGTGCCATTTTCAAACGTTTTACGCGCACTACGTATTGATTATTTATATCGTCATTGGTGGATTAATCAATATCTCTTTGTCAGTGACTGCAAGATTGTCAAAACAGCACAACACAACGGTGGCACATTAACCGACAAACACGCTCCGGAAAGCCCTGGAAGGAAACTATCCACCAAGCTGCACAAACATCAAGGTGTCGTTAGGCGAATGAGCAATTCTTACTCGTTTCCGAAGACCAGAAAGTACAGGGATTTAACGAGGACAAGGTCCATATACTATCCGACCTAATAATCAAGAAAGAACGTGAGTTTATGGAGCTTTGGTACAGATATGAGAAGGCCATCAACAAGAAGATTGAGACCAACTGAATCCATCAACCACATAAGAAGTAAGAACTGCAAAGCACTCAAGCTTAAAAGCGGACAAGAAACCACAAAAAGGATACAAAACGCGGCATACAAATCAAAACCACTAGAACGCATACATAAGCCGCAGAAAAGTCCAAAAAATGACAAGTAGAGATTCCGTCAAACAAGAGCGACAGTGAAACGGAAACATCAAACGAACCATCAACCCGAAGAAAACTGCTGAAAATAGAAGGTACCTAGTTGACCAATCAAATGGCACGAAGATTGGTTAGAAACTAGCGCACAAGAAAAGCAAGATAGGCCAATCGGAATGGAAGAATTAAAATGGAGCCATTTAATGGACCAATCAGACGCAAGATAACAGGCCACAAAGCAACCGAAATCCTGAAAGGATGAATCAAATTGAGTGCTAGGTAATGCTTGAACAACCAATCGTGTTGCACACACTATCTATGCATTAGAAACTACATAAACGAAAGCGGGAGTGCAGGGATCAGCCAACCAACCACGCACTGACGATGTCTTCGCGCAGAGCGACGAAACATTACGAAGCTCGGCGATCAGGTGAACCGCCCATCAATATAAGTTTGCTCTCTTGGCGTTCCCGGTTCTGTTTTCAAGCGTCATTTTCACTGAACACTTCAGTCAAATATAATTCGCCGAGAATCTGTTCGGTTTTGTATGGAATGCGAAACATTTCAATATTTGGACCACCAATGGATGTGTTCACTTAGGTTAACCGATACCATATTAGCATTTTCTTTCAACGGAAATCCATATGCGCTTTCGTGGGTTGCAGCGGAGATTCGGTCTCGGAGATTTCGGTCTCTAGATTATCGCGCGCTGTTCGACGTGAGACCTTTGGCAACTGGACGTCAGTGGCAACAAACCTACGGAAACATTGGTGTTTCAAGAACACATATCTCAAAGGGGTTAGGAATGAATCGATCGAAGACAAATGGACCAATCAAAGATGAGCTGTCATTCAAGACAACTCATCCATTATATCCGGTAGAAGTTCAAAAGCTCAAGAAATGGCCAAGGCATGGATTTCCCTCGTGACTGAAGTTAAAGGAAAATCTTTTCATATAAATATACTTTTACGAGTCTCATGGTGGTCCACACCATAGTGCACAAAGCCCTTTGAAAGTGTTTCGTGGACTCGAGAGGGAATTTTCTGCCCCCATTAGGAGTTTTCGCGACGTAACCAGTGGACTTTGTCGTGGCAAGTCGGTCGGAGATGAAAGAGATCCTCATACGAAAGTCAGTCACCCAACGTTGAGAATCGATCCATATCGCGATCTGATATTTACTCGATCGAAGACGTCTTCAAGTTCGACATTCAATGTCCACCGATCCAGTAGGCGCACCATTGTTTCGGGGCAAGGATCTGAGCTCCACTGTTGTTGAATCAGAAAAAGTTCACTGGCCAAAATTCGTCTGTCATTGAGCAATTTAGCTTCGCTGGCCTTCAGATGACGGAGCTGAAACGAAGCAACAAGGTGATCTGAACACGGATAGATGACCGATTAATTATACCGATACTCTGATGAGACTGGCCGAGGTCTGTTCGAATGATAAGGGAAGGACAATGAACAAGCCAAGATTCAATCAATTTACCCGAGCAACCAATATTTCGCAGAGGACATGCTGGGTGCTCCAGATAGGATGCAGTGACAAACTTTTGATGAATGAGTCAACACATCCCCGAACGATGGTGACAGATCGCACTCAGCACTAATATGATCCAGCTATACCTCAGATTCCAACAGCACAAACATCTAATCGTTCAGCTGTAGCACCCTTTCAATGCCTAGCTGCCATGCCACCCGAAGGAAGCACGAGGGTTGGAATACTGTCAGGTTGCCCAAACCTAGGCAGGGGTAGTCGAGAGGCAGAGGTCGGGTTCGAACCACATACCTTCCGGTCAGTAAATTCGCGCTTTAACCACTTGGGTCATCCTAGAATAGATTCAAGTTAGATTCAAGTAGGACATAAGGTTGACGAAAACCCGGGGACTGAGCCTACCTGATGAGCCACAAGAAGAGCGAAAACAGTCTTGGGCTGTCGAACACCTTGTGAGTGGTTTCCGTTCTGGAAGTTGGATTCACATACGATAAGGAAAATGTCATGTCACCATGCCAGCAACACACTAATCTAAATATCATCACCTCCTTACTAAACTTGAGACAGCTCAGCGGTTAAAACGTGAAACTACTGAGATCAAGACGACAACTAATAAATGACTACTGTTGGATGGTTCACACAAACCCTAGATGGAAATGAGACGATCGGATGAAGCTTGCCAACCAGACACTCTGAAGTCCACGTTAACAGAATAACAAGTCACACCATTCTAAATCCAACATTACTTATTCTTATAGCTGAGCTTCATTCACAATTTGGCGATTACCCAACGGGGGCGAGATGGCTCAAGTGGTTAGAGCGTGATTCGAACCCGACCTCTGCCTCTCGACTTCCCTTGTCTAGGCTTGGGCAACCTGGCAGCATCCCTTTTGTCGTGCTTCCTTCGGGTGGCATGGCAGCTAGGCACCGAAAGGGCGCTACAGCTGAACGTTTTTTTTACCCAACGTTCAGTGGGTACACTTCATATCTCGAGGAAAGTGCTCCGATCACTAATAAAAACGAAGTGGAACGGGAATAGAAATTCCTCGAGGTTGAATATCAGGTCGCGAAAGCTGCACTTCCTGTTGGGGGTTCCGGGTCACTCGTGGCACACCTCATACAAAAACGTATACCCGTTGGTTGTTTTGATGAAGTTGCTTGAGGGAATGCTAACCACTGCTTTGAAGTAATGCAATGACGACCTTCAAACATGACGCAGACAATATGATGGTCTGATACCTATGCAGTTGCCAGGCGGAGGTGTATTGGAACCAGGCTAGAAACCGACATCTGGAAGGCTCATCACCCACTTATCTACAAGATACTCACATCTTAATGGACATTACTAACTGCGCGCATGTAGCTGCATATATGTAGAACAGAGTGAGAAGTTTGTAAAGTCAACATTAACTGGTCATCGTACTCTAACTAATACCGACAAAATTAGACTGTTTCCGCATGCCATCAGAATTACCTCTTGGTTGTTCTCTGTAAGCTGAAGCTCCAATTCAGTAATGCGCTCCTGAAACTGTTGTATCTGCAAAAGCTGTCTCGCCATCTCTTGTTCAAGTCGTGTCTTTGACTGCATAATTCTCTTGCATTTTTTATGAAACTTCCAAGCAGTTGCTTGTTGGGCCGTCAGGCGTTTTGTGTCAACATCGAACTGCTGCATGCGAAAAATGGAAAAGAATGAAAACAAATTGAGGATATGATAATGAAGACGGGGCTCCCAGAAAGAAAGTACTTCAACTGCCACTCAAGTACAGTGTATTTAGCATTCGCAATCTTGTGGAATGTATGTAGCTCGGGTGCGCTGCTTGGTTTCTGGTCTGTTCGCCAAGCTTGGCAGTTCGATTGCAAACATTTCATCACCAATCAAGGTGACATCGTCAGTGCAGGTTTGAGTGGGTGAATTCCTCTTCTGCCTGTGATCAGATAGCTTCTAAACAGTAGCTGGTGGCTCTGAAAGCGGGCTTTGCGTAGTTTGATTGGTTTCCTGTGAATCTGACGTGGTCTTAATCTCCTGTGTCTGGTTGGTTCGTTGGGCGTATTCAATTCGGCAGTTCTGTGTGTGGTTGTTCTGTTGTGATTCGGCCGTTTTCTCCTTGCTTTGTGGTGTGAGTTTGTTCCATTGATTGGCTGATTCAGCGGCCTTCTGTTTTTAGTGATTGTCTTCCTTTGACCCAATTAGTCCGTTGGTTGTCGTTAGGTTTTTTAGCTCAGAGTCCCGTGACGGTGCGGTTCTTTCGCTTGTAACGGCTGATAGACTGGGTCAATGTCGATGTGTTTATTGATCGATTTTTGTGTGGAGTACCATGTCTCGGCAAACTCTCACTCCCGCTTTGTTTTTGCGTGAACTGCCGAATTGAATGCGCCCAACGAACCAACCACACAGGAGATTAAGACCACGACAGATTCACAGGAAACCAATCAAACTACGCGAAGACCGTTTCCAGAACTACCAGGTACTGTTTAGATGTTATCAAATCACAGGCAGAAGAGGAGAAATTCACCCACTTAACCTTGCACTGGCAATGTCACCTCGATTGGTGATGAAACGTTCGCAATCCAACTGCCAAGCTCGGCGAATAAAATACGATGTCAGCTGACCGACCTTCAATACATAGGACACTGGGTGCGCAGGACGCAGCAAATTTTGCCTAAGATATCATTTTCAATGTGTTATATATATATATATATCCGTCTTTAATATGGTCTCACAAGCCTCGAAGATAAGTTGGGTTGCAACAGTTTAGTAAGTTAGTTGGTATTTTAGAACCACCAGCCCACAAGTTTCTTCGAATTGAATGCGCCCAACGAACCAACCACACAGGAGATTAAGACCACGACAGATTCACAGGAAACCAATCAAACTACGCGAAGACCGTTTCCAGAACTACCAGATACTGTTTAGAAGCCATATAATCACAGACAGAAGAGGAGGAATTCACCCTGACGATGTCACCTCGATTGGTGATTGAAACGTTTCAACCGAACTACGAAGCTCGGCGAACAGATTAACCAAGGAGTTAGCATTCCCAGTACCTTTTCGGAACCGTTACAAGTGAGTAGGTTGGTGACATGAAGCGATCTGAAGATATCCAATGGCGTTCGGAACGGTTAATTATTTAAACTACTAGGTCACTGGTTGGAGACTCTCTGCCAGGATTTCGTGAAATGAGTACGGCTGATGATTCCCAATAAGAATGAAACAGCTGTAAAATGTTCGTCGGCTTTTCAGCATAGATTGGCTTCACTTTCAGGACGAAATCTCCACTAAAGTGTAAAGTTCCCGACCCCTGTTTAGAGCACATCTCGTTTATCAGCATCAGTAAATTTTTTGAGGAATTTATAACGGACGACCATTTATTTGTAGCGTCCTTTTGCTCCTTAGATGCCGTGGAACTCGGAAGCTGCAAGGTCGTTCATGTCATACAGAACACCAAAGTACCACAATGAAGCATACTCAAAGTGTCCTGAATGTGTTCAATGAAATCACTGTGTTTTTGGGGACGGAAAACAGGAAAGCCCGTCAACATCAGGTCACGTATCATGGACTGTGTGGTTGAAAAACAAGTGAGTCTATACTCTTGAAAAGTTCGACTCCATCTCACTGGTGATCAGCTACTCGCAGTCGACTCGTACTGTTTCGGTTCCCACTCCGTGGGTTACAGGTTCAAGTCTTTCTAACAAATGCTGAATTATTCCCAAAACAAGGACAAAGGAGCTACACAACGCTTCTCTGTTCCCAACATAGTTTGGGCTTCACCTGTGTGTGGCGGCGGGGGGGGGGATGAAATCTATCCCTTCACTTCTTGTACAAACACATGGAGGAGTCGGTAACGCACTTCGACAGGCAGCATCACAACAGCTAGAACTAACCTGAACTCCAAAGGAATACACCTCCTTCAACTGCTCCATTGACTTTCGATACTGCTCCATCAAGGAAGTCGTTTCGCACAACCTTCGTTCGTATTTGGTTTTCGTTTCATTCAGCTGGTTGACTAGCCTTTTTTCATTGACCATGGCAGCTGACTCAATTTTTTTCACTTCCAGTGAATGTTTCACGGCAAGCTGGTTCAGCTCCTGGCGTGTGGTCGCTGCCTGAAACAGAAATGTTAATCTATGAGACACAGTTCTTCGTTTTGTCGCAGCTACAACCTCTGTGAAAATAAGTTACCCCTTGCTACTCACAGTCTAGTGTGTAAACGCTCGGAGAGAGTCTGATCCCAGAGGTGCTCTTCACCATTCTGTTCTCTCACTGAAGAGCTCACTAGTCTACAAGTTAAAGAGATACTGATGCTGTCGACTACAAAGGGGGCATCAGACAGAACTACAGTCAGTCAGGAAGGTGATATTGATTGAGTGAGAAACCCCTAGTTTCATTCGGTTGCAACTTGGTTCCAGACACCTGTCTTAACCGTGGATTGCTTGAATATCCAGTTGATTGTAGACATTTTCACACGAGATAGTTCATCAAAGTTCCAATGCAGCATTCTGACAGAGTAAAACTAATCGTGTAGTCAAAATATTGCATAACTGTTATCAGTAGGAAGTGAATCGTGTGTACCAAATGGTTCGTTGTAAGAAGACCATTTTTAACCACATTCGCGTTCCACCGACTAAGGTACTCGCTGAATTTACAGTTGGAAAACGCAACAGTGGTTTCCTTTCACCAACTGTGTACAGTCTGCTTTTCAGGTAGGAAACAAGGTTGACGAAAACTCGGAAACTGCACCTAATGGATGAGCCCCAAGAGCGCTGAAACCGGTGGTGGACTGTCAGAGTTTTCAGAACATCGGTTCATTGACTGAATCCGGGAATGCCGGGAAAACTACACAGCATCTCTGACTGAATTCACAGAAGTCCTTATGACTAATTTCTCGTAAGAGACTTAAATTTAATGACCTGGAAAGATACTATAGGCTGATGAAATCAGCCCTTATTTCACTCCACCTGCAGTAAAATAGCGTTTGCTCATTTTATGGCAGTTTTCGGATGAATTGCCTCTACTGATATTTCGGATCGCTGCAGCACAAGTGGGGAGATCTGAAGACGTTCAATCATTTAGTCCGCCGCCATGCGTCTAGATGTGATGCAGACCAGCTTATCGAAATCAACATTGACATGTTGAAGTACGATCTGACTCCTTATTTCAGTCAACACTGAAAGCCAGAATATCGTAATGTTGGAAGCATTTGTTCCACTGAATTCACAGAGGAACCAAAGACGTAACTAGTTTCTGGTCTGTTTCTACCAGATGCTGCCCGAAATCAAACAGCAACCCCAACATTCTTGAGATCCAATCTTCACCCAAGAAGGGACTCTAACCACAGCCTCAAATTCAAACTTTCTGACGGTTGGGGATCCCTTCTCCATGAAGATCCTCAGAACATCACGCGGTCAGCAGCGGCTAATACCTCCTAAGATGCTAACCAAAACAGACAGAAAACAAAACCAGAATAAACTGGCGTTCGAACATTGATGAAAAGATCCGCACTAACTTCTTTCACTGCCTCCGCCGCTTTGGATGCGAGACGATGCCGTTCTTCATCAACTGCAATGAGTTCACAATCTAGTTGTGCTTCTCTATTCTTCGCATGCTTGTACAGTTCATCCACATGTTCAAGACTTTTCGAATGTGTCATCTGAAGATCCAGTAAACGCTTGCGCAAACATTCCAGCTCAACCAGCGCGTCATTTCTATGGAAGGGGGCAAGGTTGGTGAGATTGAAAAAGAAACAGAAAAAGTTCAGGGAAATGCGTCTTCATGAAACTACACCGTGTGGACAGGTAGATTAGCATTCTCGAAAGTTGGTGTCTTTATATTATAGAGGTTGCGGTAATAAGGTCTAGTTAAATGAAAGATAAGGACAATCGTTCAGCTGCAACAACCTTTCGGTGCCCAGTTGCCATGCCACCAGAGGGAAGCAAAAGGGTTGGGATACTACCAGGTTGCCTAAGTCTAGACAGAAGAATTCGAGAGGCAGAGGTCGGGTTCGAACCACGAACCCTCTGCGCTCTAGCCACTGAGCCATCTTGCTCCTAGTTCAAACATTGCTGTTCCCAGGTGAATCAATACTATTCTGTGAACATCCTATTGACTTTGAATGGGCATCATTGGTTCTGTAACCGAGTACGGAAATCCAATTTATCAGTAGTACCATCAGTATACTGGTTCCAACTGTTAAAGTTTTGATCACTGCAAATTGGGCGGGCATGGGAGATACAGTGAAGCACTGGAGGAAAGGAAAGTTCGCATACAGTGCCCTCATAAGGGACACAAGTTTGAGATGGACACCTTGATTCACTGGACACTGCCAAAGTTTCTGACGATCGACAGAGACAAAAGCAGCTTTCAGCTCCGGAACAACGACCAACGTATGACGTTTGAAACAGTGGCGCTGTTCAATAATTAGTCTCAAGGTAAGTATACGGTCTATGCATCCCAGGAGTCTGGAGAGGAGAAAAACTGACTCCGAGACGGATTCGCTGGTGAGCATAGGCAACATGTCTAGGTGTTCATCAAACGAATATGGGGAGATTCGCGAAATACACTAAAATGAATAATTTGGTATTAACGGAAGACTAACTGAATCTCACGTTTACGATATTCTTCAACAGGATGTGCTGTACAAAGCCGCCTCATGTTTTAGTTAGTAGGCTATTTCGGGTATCAAAGATTTTTCAACAACCTCACGAGTAGTATTCCGTCGAGAAAGTATGAGGATGTGTGAAAAGTGAAGAATATATGTTGAGGTCCACCGGCTGAAATTCGACGTACAAACGTTGTCGCATGCACTAGAAATGGTTATTTGTACTGACGACTTAGTCCAGGCATGAAGAGACAGAGCGGCCAGTAACGCTGCTTACCATTGTTTTAAAACACAGCGAAATGAGGAATAACTGATTTTGCGGGGAAAAGCTGACCGCTTGGATATCATCTGAGTATTTGTCGTGTAAATACCGGACTAAAGTCGTTCGACGGGGGACTGGAAGGAAAACTATTCCCTCTATTAGAGAAACCAACTCCTAAAAGAAAACACCATTAGGAATCGAACGAGAGGAAATTGATTGTTCCCAACATCGTCCATTTACGATCAGAGGGAAACCTCAAACGACGGTAATATGTACGTCAAATAAGCATGGTTGCTACATGATATCCCGCGAAACTATTACTTGTTGACTGATTGGAGTGAGCTTGATCGACAGTTTACCATGAAAGCGATTTGGGAGCGACAAGGAGCAACGATGCTGATGGCAAAAAATAGTTGTTTAACGTATCGCACTCTAGAAAACAAAACTACAGTGGTAAATCACACCATAGTCATAACCATCAATTTATAAGCAACACAGAGGAAGAATTGATTCACAAGAGGAATGAAGCATCCCTCTAAAAATACATCACTCGAGGAGCCAGTCAATACGGGACCAGGTGAGGTGGTTTCCATGGTTGAAGGATGATTGGCGCTATGTCCTGCCTAAACGCGGCTGATCAGCTGCCGGTGGCCGAACAGTCGAGTCTACAAACTAATAGTTGGGAGGCCGCGAGTTCGAGATTCCCTTGAGTAATCAAAGTAGTGTGAAGAAAAAATGATCTTCCACGAAGAGCTGGATGTTTGGAACAAAAAATAGTTCATTTTGTTTAGGTGGCGATGGAAGAACAAAACTTGAATGGACTTCCGTGAAAGGTATCCCACCGAATTATTGTGCATAAAGCCATGGTTTGATATCTTTTCATTCAATAATGTCCTGGCATCTTTAATGCGATAGCAGAAGAAACTTTACATGGCGTTCGAAGGTTTTGGTTTCATACTGACACTTCCATCAGAGAAGTCCTCACTCGAGAAGTCGGTCAATACGTGACCATGTGAAGTGTCTTCTGCGATTCAAGGATGAGTACCGCTCAGTGAAAGCTAACGACGCTGCTGACCAGATGATCGTGACCGGACGGTTAAGTATACAAACGATTATAGGGGGAAGTTGTTGGTGCGAAACTCCATGGAGTTTCGTGAGACACGCATTGCTGGCGGTTCCTAACAAGGATGAAACAGCTTTTTCGTTCGGCTGTAACACCCTCCCGGTGCCCAGCTGCCATGCCACCCGGGGAAGCACGAGGGCTGAGATACTGCCAGGTTACCGAAGCCTAGACAGGTGAAGTCGAGAGGCAGATGTCGGGTTCCAACCACGGACCTTGCGATCAGTAAATTCGCCCTCTAACCACTTGAGCCATCTCGCTTTTTCAGCGTAGATTGGTTTCACTTACAGAAAAAAATCCCCATTGGAAATCCCCAAATCTCTTCAAACTGCCTACAATACAAAAAAATTGCGCGATGCATCTCGGCTTTTCAGCGTTGACTGAATTAATCGCTGCGGACCTGACGTTTCAGTAGTTGAGAAAGCACGGCTGAAATTTCTCTTGTGGAAAATAACTCACGGTATGGTCAACCAGACCTACCTTTGTGAGTTGGCCTTCGTCACGGACACAGAGGCTTCCTCTAGTTTCCTTTGACTTTCGTCATGCATATCCTGTGCCTCTTGTCTCGTCTTCACAAGTTCTCGTTCCATTTCCTGCACTCGATTTTCCAGGTGACCCAATTGTGTTTTGGCTCTCACCAGTTCAGTCTCGGACTGGAGCAGGCGCGATTGTAACTGGTCCAACTCATTTGCGCTAGACATCGCCAGTTGTTCCATTTGGTCGTTGCATTCTTGAGTTTTGTCTTCCACTCTTTTCGACAACTGACCTCGGAGGGTAGCGAGTCCCTTTTCCAGTCGAGCTGCATGTTCAAACAACTGAAAGTGGAATGCATTCGAAAGCTCACATCGTTGGCATATCATTCACTTGGTAAGTCTTGATTCAGTGCATGGAACCCCTTAGGATCCACAAAATTTCGTCAAATGCACGTAGGAACTGATACGGAAAGAGTCCTGCTAAAGCACAAGAGCGATGCCATTTGTGCTTATTTCTTCCAGAGTCAAGGTCATCCTGAAGCTAGCACGCGATACAACCTTGCTTATTCACAGTGGAACAAACACGCAATCATTCAGTACTTCTTGGGCACAAAGCTTCCGTGCAATCTGAAAGAAGTATAAGGGCTGGCATACTACCGAGTCTGGTAGAGAAGAGTACTCACAAAGTCAGTGTTGGGTTTGAAACACGGACATTACGGTTAATCATTACGGTCTTAATCGTTGAGTTGTCCCCCGGACACATGATGTAACACACCGCATGGCGTTTTCTCCCGAGAAACGTCCAGAAGGGATGATACTAGGGATGATTACCTGTCTTCTGTGGGGAGGGGACTAGGTCGTGTTTAGAGGGAGCAGTGCATTGCAATTGAATCACCAGTCATTCAGTGACTCATCATCAGTCATAAATGACTGAATTAAGCGGCATTTCTCTTAAGACTACCTCAACTGGATGACAGGAGTGATAGAGATGAAGTACACGTTTACCTTGAGCCAACAAGATGTACCTTGCAACGGGTCTTCTGAGCCCAAAAGGATTATATCAAATATGGAAACAGTACGCGGGGAAGAAGTTAAAGCAAATCAGGTGTTTTGTGGCAAAAAGAACATTGAACTCACGCGCTGTTTTTGTTCCTTGAAGATCCCCATGAGTTTGACCGAAGAACTGACCTGATCGACCAGCTCGCGATTGTGGTTCAGGAGTAATGTGGACCGCTGTCGCAGCTGAGCAACCAGTGCCAGCAAGTCATCTCTTTCTCTGTCGGAACACGACAAAGCTGAGTAAACGACATCGCCACCAAACCCTCGAAAATAGGTTATGAAATGATAGGGGAAGTTGACGCAGCAGTCATCTGCCAGCTCACTCTAGCTGCAAGTCTGTTTTCAAAAAAGAACAGCATTTAACAGCAGCTCTGATCAGATTAACAGTAGTACGGAGCATATCAACTAAGCACAAGGAAAGCATGTCATTGTTGTATATTTGGTCTGTTTTTTTTTTCAAACGTTTCACCGTTTATTGCTAAAACAATCTCTTTCGTTTCAGCTCCCAGTGTCAAAGTTTTGGATGAATAAAGCCTAGCTTCCGGGCTCTCGGTCTTTTCCATTCTTATCCTGATTGTCGCCGCACTCCATCCCTCGTCGAACACAACAGTCAAACGTCAGTATAATTCTTTCTGGTATCCCAAACTTACGTTGCGTGTTACGTAAGGCCATGGAGCTCGGGATAGCTTAGTCGTTCAAGCGTAAACTGACGAAGAGCTGTTCGAACCCAACTTGTGCATCTCGACTGCTCCATTCTAGGCTTGGGCAGTATCTCAGCCCTCGTGCTTCGTTCAGATAGCATGACAGCTAGGCACCGAAACGATTGTACGGCTAAACGACTAAGGCCGGAATACCTAAAGTATCTCACCAATGCTGAACAGTCATCGCAAAAAGTCCTGTCTGTCTACGCTGGAACGCAGAGCAGTGCACCATAACTCCCATCTTTTCCGCGTACGAAACACGTACTCCGTGACTGAATTTCATCACAGCTAGATACGGGATACCCTAAAATCGCTTTGGGCTCGGGTGTGCCTTTCCAGAGTTGTTCGGTTTCCGCCGTAAACGTATATCAGGCCAGCAGCAGTCTGCAGGTATCCGATTCCAGTCGCTAGCGTGCTAGTCTGTGAAAGCGTTCAGCAGTGATCTGATGGTGTGGCTGGTCTTTCCCACTTGGTACTTTCCTTGAAAATGTTATGGCGTGGTGTATTTCAACAAGCCGGTGCAGTACATGCAACCTGGGAGTGAAAATTTGCCCCAAAATCAGAGTGTAATTATCTAGATGCGGGATACTCACTGATCGAGTCAGCCATTGTCAAGGCATCTATGTATTGTAAGAAAATCGCCTCACCATTTCGTGAGGTGGACAAAAGACAGGTTTCTCACTGGGGTTTCTGGATGCGACAAATGAAGTTCATACCTACGACCTGTTTGAGTAGCAGGAGTTGGTGGACTGTAGGAGGGCTTCGTTCATCCATGTACATGATTAGCCGTCATTCCTTGAAGCGTCTCCAAAGGGGCGCATGGGGACCGTCACGGTCCTGGAAGACGGGCCGCACCAACAACATCCAAACTCTTCCTAACCTTTTCCATACCCATCTGCCAAGGCACACGCTGTCCACCTTGCAATTTGCGCCATTATGAAGAAGGCACAGAAAACAACCCTCGCCTCAGGAAAAATGCCTCGGTATGCGCAGCATACGGCCGAGCAAACGCAGCTGATGACGCTGGGTGTGTTCCACGATTCAGGTGCCTAGTGTACAACCGAATATCCACTTTCTAATTACCTCGTTACAAATCCGTTGACGCTATCCGATAATTGCGACGCTTCTGAGAAATCGATGGTCAAAAACCTGACGACACCTCACAGAGGTCAAATCTCGCAACCAAAGAAAAACACACCTCTTACTGTAGCCTGCTACGTGCGATACCTGAGATCCAGTGATGCGTTTCGTCTTGACTTCACAGGTGACGCAAATTAGCAATCGTTACTTGAGTGCTGAATTTATCAGATACACAACCACCAGAATAGTACAACCGAGGTATGTAAAATTCTCCGCAACTTCCGGTGCTTCATCTTGAATTGTAAGGGGGTACGTTCAGAAGCATGGCTTTGCACTTTGAAGGCGCTGAAGGCCGGAAGGTGATTGTATCGTGGTCAGTTTACTCAACAACTCATGCTTGCTGTGTCATTAAAACCTAGGATGATGTCGCCCTTCAAATCGGCAAGGTTCTCATCAGCAAAACACCGAACGCCGGGGTTTTCGAGCATTCGCCTCACCATTTCATTAATGACAAAGATGAAAAAGAATGTAAAGAGTGGAAATCCTTGTCGGACACTACGTTTCGGAAGGAAATTTTTAGAGAGCTCTTCACACACTCTCACAAGCCCAAACGTACGTGAATATAGGGACCAGATTATGTTCACCGACGTCTGGGGCATACTCTGTTGCGCAAGCATGTTGAAAAAAATAACCGACTAACAGAATCGAACGAACACCTGAAAACAAGGGACACAAACATGCCGTCGCTCCAACATCTGACGGAGTGTGAAGATGCGATCAGCACGGCTCCTTCCCTGCTCGAATCTTGTACGCTGTTCTGGTGACACACCACCAAAACTTTTTCAAAGACCTTGGGGGTTGTGGGAAGGGCGTTTGCCAGAGCTGATTGTTACGTACTTCTTACTTGAATTATTTGTAGGCAATTTCTTCAAATTCCCGTTTTGATTAAGCCGTCAAATAGCTATCAAAAGTCTGCAACTAACTCTACCCTATGGATCACATCCGTGCGGCGATGCAGTCCCGGGTAGTCAGTCGTCGCCGAAGCCTTCACCGACGGTTCCGCCGATCATCCGCAACTCGACAACTAGGCTAAACCAGCTATCAAACAAGACAGGATATCTTGTCGCTTGCGAAGGGTACTCTTGGCAGTTCGACCCTTCCCAACGCAAATTTTGACGGGACTGGAACCGGTAGCTTGCAATCTGTGGAATGCATGAGAATCCCGCCTGGATTATTTGGAGGTTCGCTTGTTAAAGACATCCCCACCTGATGAGTCCCAGAAAGCGCGAAAACGTTCGGGTACTGTAAAAGAGTTTTCAGCAACCTTGTGAGTAGTCTCACTTATGAAAAGGGTTGGAGGATATTGTCGTTTTGGCGGTGATTCAGCAAAGCCACAGTGCCACTGTCATCTAGAATGCTCATCTGGTGAGCAAAACTTCACAAATATATCCATCCGCGACCGGTGATCGAGGCGGTGGAATTGGCCAAGCATCACAGGGCGAATAAAACAGCGGGCGTTGAACTGGCAAGCGTGTGGAGAGCGGTTTTAGATCAGCCGAGAAGACACGAGACGAGGCGCAGTTATCAGCAAAATTAGCTGGATTTAAAAGTACAAAATCCAAGCAGAGTAAGATCCAATTAACCACACACACCAAACCCCATTTCCATTGTCCCGGCACTCACTCGACGCACACAGGCGAACGAAATCTGTGAACGACCTCTGATAGTCCACTAAAGTGTCCTAGACTGGAAAAGCTAAGCCGCGAAATCCGGTTTCAACATGCAGACAATTCCCCCTAACCAGTCTACGGTAAATGTTAGTCATCCACACTAACCAACAAACAGGAACTTCGGACTGACATGCAGCAATGATCAAGTCGGCTAGGCATAGGAAATCTCACGAACTGGTTCCCAGGCTGCGTTAAAATCCGATCAAACTGGTTACTTAAGCATTTGGCTTGACAGAGCTTTTGTGTCAAAAGCGAAACGTTGCCCAACAATAAATCCGCCGATTACTTACCAAACCTCTTTGAAACGATGACTACCCAATCGGTCCCAAACATTTTCCAATTGATTGGTACTGGGCTTCTCTGGAAGCTCGCATGCCAAGGTAAGTTCTGTTTCTGAAAGGCGAGTGATTAGTTCCTGTTTCCTAACCTGGCGTTAATGAGCATCCATAAACCGGAAGTGAATGTGTTTGTTCATCCAAACATTAAATAATGGGCGACAGGTGAACAACACTATCGCACGGAGATTGCGTCTAATAGCCGGGTATTTTAGACGCTATTGGTGCGCGCCTCAGTGATCATACTAAGCCACTTAGATAATTCTAACCCCTTTTCCGAACATACAGTTCAAGTCCTGCCTCAACGGGTGAAATGGAAATTTTAAACAGCGAACAAAACGGAGCTCAACGTGTGAATTAGACTCACCTCTTCAAAACGGCTAAATAATTATCTGTGAGGATATTTTCGGTGCCAACTTCATGCGCCCCACCTGCGGTCGCATTCTTAAGTAGGGCCCGGAGGCGTGCGACTTCGTTGGTCGTTTGTCGAAGTTTTTCCCTGACAATTTAGAATCAAAGGCACTTTCAGTGGTTCATTATTTGACACTATTTTGTTTAAGACAATAATAAAAAATAATAATCGTTCAGCCGTAACATCCTTTCGGTGTCTAGCTGCCATACCATCCAAGGTAAGCACGAGGGCTGCCAGGTCGCCCAAGCCTCGAAAGGGAAAGTTGGGAGGCAGAGGTTGGGTTCGTACCACGGACATTCCGGTCAGCAAATTCGCGCACTAACCACCGAGCCATCTCGCCCCCACTATTTCGTTAAGCTCAACCTGAAAGAACTCAGTTACTTCGCAGACATGTGGAAGCAGATGTTTCGTGTGTAAAAACCAGAACTACTTACGAGGTTCGTGAAAAACACTCCACGTCCGAAGGCTATTTCGTCCACCTTGGGGTTCATAAGATAACCACAGTTCCGAGGTTCCATCAGCCTGAATTCCTAAATTAACACTAATTATTTAGGAACTTATTCGTTTGAAATCAACCCTGATTGAAAGCCTGTTGAGAAAGCTCGAGGTAACTGAGCGGTTAGGATACGGAATTACTGCACGAAATGTCCGTGATCCGAAAAGTGTCTCCTGTCTAAACGTGGGCAACACGATAGTATCCTAGCCCCCATGCTTCCCTCGGGCGGCATGCCAGCAAGGCGGTGAAAGGGTACTCAGGCTGGACAATTGTTAAATTGTATTTGGAATCCTATCGGATGAGGAGAAGTAAGTGATGAAATGACCCTGCAAAAATATGGTATTCTAACTCCGAGGATATTTTTACATTCATGTATACCTTTCGCAGTGACTCTAATCGATCACAATATGTTCAATATATTCTGCATGGTGAGATCAGTTCTAAATAGTCGTTCAACGACTCAGTGGTTACGGGGCAAGGTTACTGGCCGCAAGTTCCGTGGTTCGAACCCGACCTCTGCATCTCGACTTCCCTTGTCTAGGCTTGGGCAACCTGGCAGTATCCCAGTCCTCGTGATTCCTTCCGGTGGCATGACAGTTAGGCACCGAAAGAGCGCTACAGCTGTACCATTTTATAATCATCCAGCTGTAGCACTCTTTCGGTGGCTAGTTGTCATGCTTATCGAAGGGGGCATGAGGGTTGGGATGCTGCCAGGTTGCCCAAACCTAGACAGAAGTCGAGATGAGGAGGTAGGGTTCGAACAACGGTCAGTGAATTAACGCTCTAAACACTGAGATACCTGGCCCCAAGAATGTAGCAGAACCGTACAACTACAGCTAAACTACTGCCTCTGAGATTTGAGCTCATGGAAAGGTTCACGAGTGAGTTACCAAAGCATTTTTTACAATGGTCTCATTCTCTATACGATGTCACTTAAACGGAGGCCTGTGTTTCCGGCCGTTCAGTGAGTAGAATTAGTTAACCAGTGTTCAACTAGCAGTACGAAAAGACTATTGAAGATGCCTAATTTTCGAAACAACTGAAACTAACTCTACAACGCAGACGAACTGACACCTTTCTGGGGGTCCAATAACATCGCAGTGAAGTATGCTCCAATATGGAACAATACGCGTCATTCCATGTACAGCAGACGTACCTATAGTGGTTTACTTCAGTTTCCAACCTTGAAATTCGTGCACGGTACATTGAGATAGTCTGATCCTCGGACTGAAAAATACGAGAATTTTTCAAAATGAGGAAACCAGGGGGGTAAGGGTAGGTCAGAAACAGGCCACAAGTTTGACTACCAACTGTTGGAAAGTAGTCACGAATAGATGCAAATATGATAGCGGCGACATGCAAAAAGCGAGGGTACGGAGGCGATCGCTGGATAGCTTGACTCATTCTGTCCATACCCAACGACATGTCATGATGCAGAAATCAACTGACTGAACAGAACCGGCTACATCACCAACATCTACCAGAAGATGTGATCCTTACATTGTCTAGTGAAGAATCTGGCTGTCTTCTGCAACATTCTTACTTAATATGCAAACTATGCAATTTTTCAGTCGAACAGGGAAAATGATACCAGAATGTGTGCAGCCCCCTGAATTGACCACTAACCGAAAGTTTCACATGAGGTACATCGATGGTAGACGACTTACGCATAGCCTTTACGCCACGAAATGCGAACGACATGGTACCGCGGAGATGTAATATGGACGACTGTATAACCCTGTTATGATGGCGCGAGAAGAGCTTTGCATGCTCACGTGAAATTTACAGAGAAAGCCCACTGTCCTCTGCATTTAAGAAACATAAACGTACCAGTGTACACATACGTGCGTAACAGACCGCTGCCTGCTAAGCTACACGACAATCGGCGATGGTCTAAAAGGTACACTGGCTAGGATTGCTGTCATCCAGAGGCATTCCATCAGGAGGAGCTACGCGGTATCCACCAAACTCAAGTGATGACGATCATGAATGATTAGCAGTTTGGTGCAACGAAATGGTGATGAATGGAACATAGTACAAAAAATATGACAAGGGATGTCCTCAGCTGCCAACTGGTCATAATTGGCCAGCTAACCCTTGTATGTATTCTCACGCCTGGCTGACCCCGCGCCACGCTTCAAAGCCTCTTCTGTTCAGTTGAAGCCAATGTCTGTTCCTTAGGCCACCATCGAATACTATACCACGTCTGCCTGGTTAATTCGATTTTACTTCTCAAAGGAGACTATTAACTCATCAGCAAACGGAGAACTGGTATCTAGCGTAACAGCACCGCCATCAAAATGAATAAATCAGCAAAGTTCTCAGTTAGTGACACTTGTTCTATGTGACGACCTATCATTCCGTGTTAAAATGTGAAAGACACGGATTGAGCACTGCGCAGTGGAAAATTGCGATTCGCATGCTTAAGCTACCAATTGTTATCATTATCAGAACTAAATAGTCACATTGTCAACAAAGTACCAACCACTACCGTTTTCATCACTGTCATAACAAAGGAGAGCTCCCACTAATCACGACGAACACTGTCCACATATTTCACCAAACGTAACAAAAGCAAAATACAAAACCTACTCACCGTCAAGTGTTCTCTACCCTCTAATACATTCTCCACATTCAATTTGAGGTTGGTCTTCTGGTTGACGTCATTTAATCGTGTGGGTGTTCGAGCTGGACGTAGTTTTTGGATGACACACTGGCCCACTTCTCTGCTGGGACCTGTTGGCATTTTCTGACTGGACTGGCAACCGTTGGCCGTGGCAAAAGACAAGCATTTGCTCCTACTATATGTTTCAGTTCCTTGCTGGTCGGGATGTTCATGAGGCTCGCTGCTCATGACCAGCCTAGATTGAAGAAGAAGGATATGCAGTGAGTTGGCCATTTGAAGAGAAAAATACTTTTCTCGCGTTAAATTCAGTGAGAAGAAAGCTCAGCACTGGTCAAGCAGCTTCGAACAACGCATTCATGTACGCACATGTAAGAAGAGTCTGAATTAGCAGCGGCTCTCTTGACGAAGCTTGTGGTTGGAACGCTGGCTTACCGAGTGCGACTATGCTCGGACAACCCTTCCACAGCGGCTACACGAAGAGAGTACAATGATAGTACAATGAAAGTACAACGATAGAAAAGCTACTAGGTTGCCTGATAACAGTCCACTTTTCCTGTATTAGTAAATGAACTTCACTTGCGTCAGAACTGCAGTTGTTCACACTAATTGAGCTTCAGCAGCAGCACCAGAAGCTGCAAAGACCGTATACTTATCGTAAAGTGGTTACAGCTGCCACCAACCCGATTAGGTAGAGCTTTAGGTCGGGGCCTTCTAGATTCGGATGGAAATATCATCTTTCGCTAAACCAACGGGAGTGGTACAACTGCCCAGGTAGACAAAACTTGTCTAATATTTCAATCGGCTTATCCACAAGCATAAGGTTAAGTTTCGAGCCCACCCAGCCTTGCAGTAGCACTCTACACTCTGTGTGAAGCGCATGCCAAACCGTGAGGCAGAATTATTTAGACTGCTTAATATTGTTTGCATTATCAAGAAGAGCTATGTTTTCCGCGTACTCGATATTAGTGACGCTCCAGGAGCACTTTGAACCCAAAGTCATTAAAAGCTGATGGTGAATCTTCCGTAATTGTATCAATGACGAAGCTGAAGAAGAAAGGTGAAAGAGAACAGCCCTGCCTAACACCAATTGATGTGGTGAGTGCTTCCCTTATACATTCACACGTCCGCGGGTGTTGGCGTACAGTGCCTTACGAGGGGTCAGGAGTTAATGGGGGACAACTTTACTCCATAGACACTACCTAGTGTCTGACAGTCCACAGACCTGAGAGCACCTTCGACGTCACAGCTACTGGACTGATGCCACCGTGGTTTCTGAAGTGTTCGCGACCCATTTTTGAAGAAGGAAATAATTTTCGACATGTCCCATTCTCGTCACTTTCTCTTCACTCCATGTTGCAATAAGCTTCGTTAGATTGGTCACCGAGGTTCTTCTATTTCTTTGAACAGGGCTGGATACAGATCGTCTGATTTCTGTATTTTCGTGCTTTATTGGTGATATTTCGTATTTTATTTCCTTTTTTGACTGGCGATTGAGTCTTACATTCCATTCTCCTGTATGCACTATCTTCAGAGGAAGAAGCCAGTTAAACTGTTCTTCAGTGTTTGGTCCATAATTCCCATCAACGGTTTTGCGAGTGAACTAATGAGCCAACTTTTTCACTTATTCTTTCACTGACCACTGCTGTCCTAGGGCCAGTTGATCTTATCTTGTTTCCGGAAGCAAACCCTACACATCTCGAGCTTTTGATGTCCATCAGAGCTCTCGGTATTTCCTTAGGCTTTTCACTATTTGGCGCTTGAGGGATTTGCGTGCACCGTCATGGTAGTGCATGTACGGATTTACTGGCATCAATCAAGACTAGCGATTTCGACGATATCCAGCGGTCAGTTGATTGCATTGGAGAGGTTGAACAGACAGCACTAAATGCTACTAGCATAGTTTCTTCCATATTTTATCGGGCTTCGTGCATGTGCTCGCTACCAGTATAGCATTGGTTTACCGTGGAGGGTTGTTGGGCTATCTCAGATCGATACTACTGAGCTACGGTAGTTTAGACACGGAAAAGTGGCTAGGGAGTTGGCAGATGAGTTGCTGGCACTGTATCGTAAGATGGGTGAGGAGGGGGCATAGAAGGCCGATAAGCGAAAAACACTGAGGCATCAGCTTAGTATCTATCAAGTTAAGGCGTTCCGTGGTGTTAGTTTTTGCAGGTTAACCGATTATCGGGAGAAATAGATTCATGAAAATCAAGCTGGGCTTCGCCCTCGCTGAGGACGCATCAACCGTATCTTTGCCTTGAGACAAATTCTTGAACATTGCCACTGCTCCAAACGGCTCCAAAACCCCGTCGACCTGTAATATGCAGACAACATCGTTCTCGCCTCGAAGAGGAGAAGAGGGTGCAGGTGTTTTTGGATGAACTGCTAAAACCGTACGGTCGTGCTCGTGGACATACATTCATACAAGCTTGGGCAATCTGGTAGTATCCCAGCACTTGTAGCACAGCAGCTAGGCACCGGAAGGGTGTTACAGCTGAACAATGATTTTTTTTAATGTAGCGTGACAGATGACTTCAATACACTAACCTGCAAGGCCTGGGTCACGTTTGTTAATTTGAGACACCTATGGCGTCAGAGCAGTGTATCTCTGAATCTCAAGGGACGTGTGTATCAAGCCACAGTGCGGCTGTTTTGTTGTATGGCTGTGAAACTTGACCTATTCGAGCAGCGGAACTGAGACAAGTGTTTGACAATCGTTGTCTGAGAAATATAGCTCGTGTGGGTTAGTGTCGGCGTATTTGTAACGAGGCAATTATAAAGCGAGTTTTCGCTGGTGCAACGGGTGTATCCATTGAAGAATGTGTCCAGCACCGAAAGCTGCGTTGGTGGAGACATGCGCTGCATACGCCTAGCCATCGTTTGCCGAAGAGAGTGCTGTTTTCCATGCCCAACTCAATAGCGTAAGCAGAGGTAGCCAACCCTTGACTTGGCACACGGGTATGAAGGAGAGTACGAAAAGCTTGGGTGCTGTTGGTGGGACTCGCCTTCCAGGATGGGGACCACGTGATCACCACTTCGACTGGTTAAAGACACTACAAGATATGGCTGGAAACCGACGTCAGTGGAGTTCTTATTGTGGAACAAAACAAAGCACGAGATAGTGGATGCGGGAGCAAGTATCAGGTTAGGTAAACGCTACACTTTTTACATTCTGGTTCAGTTGAATTCCATATCACGGAGCGACCAACTTGTTTGCAGTGTAACTTCATTCTTCTTCTCCATTCCAGTTATAACACTGGCGATGGGAGCCCAAGGCAAACACAAACACGTCAATTTCAGCTGAGTATTTGAAAGCAATCTATCAACAGCACCAGACGCAGTTCGAACAGTCGCAATTGAAACGTATTCGGTCTCTTACTGAAGTTATCAGTCTTCAGACATCGATGTCTGAAATAGAACTGATCAGTTCTATTTCGACTGACACTTCACTATCCTTTGCCCATTCTGTTGCAGCAACTGATACCGAATCCCTCTACGTACCAGCATCTGGTCTCACGTTAGATTCATGATACAGCCGCTGGGAAGATACTTTCCAAAATGACTTGCTGAATGCTCGTGAAACTCTGCATCGGTGCTTGTCTGCCTGCTCCTCCCACTATGGTATATTAAAAGGCACGGTAACTTTAAACAGTCCTTTCTGGAGACAAGGGGAAATAATTACAACCGTATTTATAGGGTAATCACAGAGCGTTCCAAAACGTCGTGCTACAACCGTGTGGCGGGTGGACGGGATGTGTCTAGCTAAAGATGCTCGAACCCGATTGGCCGGCATTCTGACCAATCAGGGTCCGCCTTCGTTTGGTCCGTGCCATGCACGTGACACTGTCCAAATGATGTGATGTTCGGTTATTATGGACAACTGGCCTCCGGACACATCCTCC
This sequence comes from Opisthorchis viverrini, assembly GCF_000715545.1. NCBI lineage: Eukaryota > Metazoa > Platyhelminthes > Trematoda > Opisthorchiida > Opisthorchiidae > Opisthorchis > Opisthorchis viverrini. Next base: position 387,761 of record NW_008751792.1, read on the forward strand.
TTAAAAAGTCTGTTCAACCGACCGCTGCTCTGAACTCAGCGGTGATGACTCATGGAGGTACTACCGCATGTCGGTTCGTCCCTGGGGCTGTGAGCGTGTCTGTCTGCGGTTTGGTATCCTCCGATTCAGAGGTATATCACGGCCGTCCGGTGTCACATATGATGCAATTTCATTACGCAGCCGCAGTCTGTTGTCTGAAGTAGGTTCCCCTGACGGGACCATGCTTATCCTCCTGTTTGTGCCTCGCGTTTGACATATTTGACACTGTGTCCACCGTGGTGAGTATTCCCCATATCCTCCTACGAATGTCTGGCCTCTCTGTGACCGTTGTGGCGTCTCTTCTGCCGCCTCCCTTTCTTGACTTTCCGGATAGTAGTAGAACGGTCTGCATGAACCTGCGACTTGAAATGAGGGGTTCGGTTATTGGGTGAAATGTTGCAGACTGCTTGCAGGATTCAAAAACGGACTGCAGTAAGAGGGCCACTGGTGCCGGACGCCATGAGTAAATAGCCTCTGCGTGGCGTATGCTCCCTCTGGTCTCCAGTTTGGTTTTAACTGTGTTGACCACAAAATCGTCAGGACGTGATGTTCCCGTGAGCGCATTGCGGCCATCTGCAGCTGCTTTATTACAAACGGCATTTAAGGTTTGGTCCAATAGTTGAAGCTCATTAATCCAATCGAAGTACAAGAGATCAAGGTCCGGATAGTTTGTGAATTAAGTGTGTGAATTGAGCTAAATCCTCTTGAACTTTACGGAACAGTTCAGCTTCCCGATTTGAGGCTTCCATCAGATGCATCACGGAAGTGTACTTAGTGTATCAATTGGTGGTCATTCAATAACCTCCCGAGTTTGTTTCGAAATCAGAGTGAAGTAAGAATCTGTATCAAGCTAGAGGGTAACCGATGTGCCGTTGATGCATAGCGTGACAAATTTACGTCGACCGGGTGATTTCATCCTGAATGCAGTGGTCATGGGTCCAGTGTGCGTTCTTTTGTCCGGTCGGTGTTTGCGCGGGCTCCTGAATTTGTACCCATAGCGTCTTTCTTGGTGACCCTTTCGACTGCAATTGCTGCACCTGTGCATTCGATAAGGGCGGTGGCGTGAATCGTGCCATTTTTCACAAAACGAACCAGGGTGTGGGGCGGTTTTCTTGGAGTTCGTTCGGGATTTGATCACCTTTTGGCAGCTACTTTGAATACCATATCGAGCCGAGAAAATTTGGAATGTCCAATCATCGCAGCATCAGCCTTGAGACTGATAAGATATTGCCATTCTGTTGTAAGTTTCTGAAGCGTCAACTCTTGAACCCTTTCAATTCGACTCAGTAACCGGTTCGGAATAACTGCATCATTCGGCGACTGAAATCCATTTACGAAGACGACACGCTTAAAGTCGGCTTGAAACACGTCTTCATATTTCTTGAACCAGCTTTTGAAAGTTCGTCCAGATTCAGCATCGAAATCGAATTCAGTGTTCGAGCTCGCAACAGTGCCCGTGTAAGAAGATAGAGACCAAACTGTTTTTATCGCATTCGTTTACATACTGCGCATCATCAGCATCGAATCGAATTCAGTGTTCGAGCTCGCAACAGTGCCCGTGTAAGAAGATAGAGACCAAACTGTTTTTATCGCATTCGTTTACATACTGCGCATCAGACATTCAACAAGCCTCATCTGAGCTTTTTGCAACTGTTTTTCTGTTGCTGTATAATTAATTTGAGTTGCTCTACCGACACTGACATCGTGGGTTCGGGTTGTCGCCAGCTGTTTTGACTTTCCTGACGATCGCGCAACTCTGTAAAGGTCCTTGGCTTTCTACTTCACCCACTATGGTTTATTGAACGGAACGGTAGCTCTAGACAGCTCTTTTTGGGAGGAAAATTATTACAAAAGTTTTTTATATGGTGATCACGGTGTGCTTCACAAGGTCTTGCTAAAAACTCCGGGCGAGAAGCGTCGAGCTAAAGATGCTCGAACCAGACTGGCTGGCATTCTGACCAGTCAGTGTATGCCGTCATCTGGTCCACAACATGCACGTGACACATCTATCCACATAATGGGTCGGCTGGATTCGGGGGCAATCTTAAGTACGCCGACCCTGCTGTGAGCGTACTTCCACCCGTGTGCCAACTTTTACGTAATCTTAAACTCGATACTGGTGCTCTCAGCCTAAATGACAAAAACCAAACCATAGTCAGTTTTTTCTTCACTACCAGGGCGCATTCTGCGCCTACATATATATATATCCGTTTGATGATTTGCCCCAACTAAATACTCACACACAAAATCGCGGTACGCTTCTGCTCGACAGGGTCGCTCACACCTACACTCCATCGCCGTTTAGCCACTGTGAACTCTCCGTGAATATCACCATTCCATTCCCACTGTCTCATTGTCAGCTGTCAATTCACTTTTCCTCCACGACTTGCATTGACCAGCGTCTGTTGCTAGTTCGAATTCGCTAGACTGTCTTTACTAGCCCTGCTTGCCCTCAACCCTAAAAAGTCAGTAGCTGGAGCATTTATTAATGCACAAACCGCACTTACGGCTGCTTGGATAGTTTTTCCACCTAGCAGACATGGTAGCATGCATCAGGGATGAAAACCCCGTGTGGTGGATGGATACGCCGTGCAGAGAGTCGCCCCGTTACGTCACACCATTTTGCTTTCGTATACCCCCGCCCCTTCAGTAGCACCGGTGCATCGCCCATCGCCGGTGGTTCTGAGTCTGGCCCTTAAATGCAGGAAATCAAAAAGTATTGCTGACCTCTATTTCCCACTGCTGGTGTTGGGCTCGTCCCGGTTGAGTTATGTATCTGGCAACGCCATAAACCAAGGATGAAAAAAGCTGGCCTCTCATCTGTCAAAAATAAAAAATACAGTAAATCCACCGGGGATAGCCTGAAGACACTGCAATACCCATGGCATACATCGACGAGCAACGCTTTATCTTTCTTCGTCAGAACGGATGCTACACCGCACCAAAGCCCAGTTCCTCAACCGAACAGAGAGCACACGTGCCTACTGCTCCCAGAAGTAGACACGAAAGCTTTCATCGCCATGCATCACTTGTTACCTTGAAGACGATGGCGGTGCTTCGGAGACTGGTGACTATTTCTCTTGCACATACCTTCTCTCCTGGTTCTCTCCAACTCACGTTTTAAACACCAGATTCACCAGTTACCTCAGAAGTTGGCTCCCGTTAGCCCTTATGTATCTGATTTCCACACCACCACCACCACTACGTGCTTATGTCGGCTAATAATAATAGTATATTCCCGACTTGTGGGTGGCATACCGTCTGGCATGATCATGCGTTTACAGTCAAGCTGGGGTATGATATGGGGATTGGATTTGAGTGGGGATTGCGCAAAAAGGGGACAATGTCAAAAACAGTGGGAA
>NW_008751792.1:393032-397980 GCF_000715545.1 Opisthorchis viverrini
TTCATCCTGAATGCAGTGGCCATGGGTCCAGTGTGCGTTATTTTGTCCGGTCGGTGTTTGCGCGGGCTCCTGAATTTGTACCCATAGCGTCTTTCTTGGTGACCCTTTCGACTGCAATTGCTGCACCTGTGCATTCGATAAGGGCGGTGGCGTGAATCGTGCCATTTTTCACAAAACGAACCAGGGTGTGGGGCGGTTTTCTTGGAGTTCGTTCGGGATTTGATCACCTTTTGGCAGCTACTTTGAATACCATATCGAGCCGAGAAAATTTGGAATGTCCAATCATCGCAGCATCAGCCTTGAGACTGATAAGATATTGCCATTCTGTTGTAAGTTTCTGAAGCGTCAACTCTTGAACCCTTTCAATTCGACTCAGTAACCGGTTCGGAATAACTGCATCATTCGGCGACTGAAATCCATTTACGAAGACGACACGCTTAAAGTCGGCTTGAAACACGTCTTCATATTTCTTGAACCAGCTTTTGAAAGTTCGTCCAGATTCAGCATCGAAATCGAATTCAGTGTTCGAGCTCGCAACAGTGCCCGTGTAAGAAGATAGAGACCAAACTGTTTTTATCGCATTCGTTTACATACTGCGCATCAGACGTTCAACAAGCCTCATCTGAGCTTTTTACAACTGTTTTTCTGTTGCTGTATAATTAATTTGAGTTGCTCTACCGACACTGACATCGTGGGTTCGGGTTGTCGCCAGCTGTTTTGACTTTCCTGACGATCGCGCAACTCTGTAAAGGTCCTTGGCTTTCTACCTCGCACACTATGGTTTATTGAACGGAACGGTAGCTCTAGACAGCTCTTTTTGGGAGGAAAATTATTACAAAAGTTTTTTATATGGTGATCACGGTGTGCTTCACAAGGTCTTGCTAAAAACTCCGGGCGAGAAGCGTCGAGCTAAAGATGCTCGAACCAGACTGGCTGGCATTCTGACCAGTCAGTGTATGCCGTCATCTGGTCCACAACATGCACGTGACACATCTATCCACATAATGGGTCGGCTGGATTCGGGGGCAATCTTAAGTACGCCGACCCTGCTGTGAGCGTACTTCCACCCGTGTGCCAACTTTTACGTAATCTTAAACTCGATACTGGTGCTCTCAGCCTAAATGACAAAAACCAAACCATAGTCAGTTTTTTCTTCACTACCAGGGCGCATTCTGCGCCTATATATATATATATCCGTTTGATGAGTTGCCCAACTAAATACTCACACACAAAATGGCGGTACGCTTCTGCTCGATAGGGTCGCTCACACCTACACTCCATCGCCGTTTAGCCACTGTGAACTCTCCGTGAATATCACCATTCCATTCCCACTGTCTCATTGTCAGCTGTCAATTCACTTTTCCTCCACGACTTGCATTGACCAGCGTCTGTTGCTAGTTCGAATTCGCTAGACTGTCTTTACTAGCCCTGCTTGCCCTCAACCCTAAAAAGTCAGTAGCTGGAGCATTTATTAATGCACAAACCGCACTTACGGCTGCTTGGATAGTTTTTCCACCTAGCAGACATGGTAGCATGCATCAGGGATGAAAACCCCGTGTGGTGGATGGATACGCCGTGCAGAGAGTCGCCCCGTTACGTCACACCATTTTGCTTTCGTATACCCCCGCCCCTTCAGTAGCATGAGTGCATCGCCCATCGCCGGTGGTTCTGAGTCTGGCCCTTAAATGCAGGAAATCAAAAAGTATTGCTGACCTCTATTTCCCACTGCTGATGTTGGGCTCGTCCCGGTTGAGTTATGTATCTGGCAACGCCATAAACCAAGGATGAAAAAAGCTGGCCTCTCATCTGTCAAAAATAAAAAATACAGTAAATCCACCGGGGATAGCCTGAAGACACTGCAATACCCATGGCATACATCGACGAGCAACGCTTTATCTTTCTTCGTCAGAACGGATGCTACACCGCACCAAAGCCCTGTTCCTCAACCGAACAGAGAGCACACGTGCCTACTGCTCCCAGAAGTAGACACGAAAGCTTTCATCGCCATGCATCACTTGTTACCTTGAAGACGATGGCGGTGCTTCGGAGACTGGTGACTATTTCTCTTGCACATACCTTCTCTCCCGGTTCTCTCCAACTCACGTTTTAAACGCCAGATTCACCAGTTACCTCAGAAGTTGGCTCCCGTTAGCCCTTATGTATCTGATTTCCACACCACCACCACTACGTGCTTATGTCGGCTTTTAATATAATAATAATAATAATAATAATAACGTATATTCCCGACTTGTGGGTGGCATACCGTCTGGCATGATCATGCGTTTACAGTCAAGCTGGGGTATGATATGGGGATTTGCAGGGGATTGCACGAAAAGGGGACAATGTCATAAAAAGTTGGAGGTACTCGATTAAATAATAATAATATGTTTCTTTTGCAACTTTTAAGGAACGATAGGCATGAGGTCCGAGTAATTCAGTGACTCAGTTTGGCTGACATGAACTAAAACTGGAAAACCATTGCTGGCCATGAGTGACCTTGGGAGGTTGGGTAGACGACCGGAGTCATAACAAGCAAAAGTGAAGGTGGAGATGGGATAATTCGAGTTGGGAGAACACGGCAAGTTTGATCTCGAAAATATGGTGCAATCTGAGAACAAGCAGACTCACTGGTTGCTCTGTTGTTGGGACGGCAGGTGAAGGGGGTAGGTTGGATGGGGACACAGTGGTGGTTGAATTTGAATGAGTAGTCAAACAGGTCGGAATGAATGTCATGGTGGTAGTTGGGGCCAATGAAACGAGTAGGCAAGAGGGCACGGTTGAGAGGAGGAATGGAACAGTTGCGGGTGTGCTATCAAACTGAGTATGGCAGTGCCGTATCATCATTGGCCTGACATGCTTCAGTTTTTGGACAGCCCCGTGACGGACATCAAATTTGAGATGATTCGACTTGGGTATGCAGTTCATTTAGCAGCGGTATTCATTTCAGCCTGGTTGAGGAACGAAACCGATATGAGATTGTAGGTTTTCTTGGTCCGCTTGGCGATCCCGGAGTTGTAGATCATAGGCCAGGTGGCGTGGTTGTCAGCTAACCAGGTCGTCCAAAGCGGGCACTTCCGAAGTTCAAAGCTTGGGAAGGTGAGAGGATGGGAGGAGATTTGCAAAACATGGTGAGTTTAAGGGGATATGAAATGAGATAATTTGCATTGATATATATCGTATATTAGCAAACCCAAACCCTGGTCGCCAGGCTATTAAGTACAAACCCATCTTCATCCTATTCCATGTAACCGCTTGTCATCACCCTAATCGCGGCAGACGTCAAGTTTTTCTTTCTATGCATATTACCGCACATTATCCCATTTGATGTCTCCTGAAACTCACCATGCTCAACAAATCTCATCCCTCCCCCTCATCTTCCCAAGCTTTGAACTTCGGCAATGCCCGGTTGAAACGACTTGGTTGGCTGTTATCCACCCCACCTGGCCAATGATCTACAACCACAGGATCCCCAAACGGACCAAGAAAACATGCGATCCCATATCGGCTTCGTTCCACCTTGTTTCCTTAGCCAGCCTAAAATGAATCACGCTGTCCAAGGAACGCCATACCCGAGTCAAATAACCTTAAATGTAACGTCCGTTACGAAGCTGTCTAAAAACTGAAGTATATCAGGCCAGTGATGGCACGACGCTGCCATACCCAGTTTGGGAGCACATCCTCAACAATTACTTTCCTTTTTAGTGTCTGTAATCCGTTGTCACACTTACCACTCTTCCTGAACTTAAACCACACTTTGTAACTGTCGTACGTACTGTATCATGACGTTTGTTTTAGTGTTACGAATACACAATTTTCCGGTGCGACCTACTGACTTCTTGCTGTGCGAGTGTATTTACGCTCCGTTGAACTGTCTGTTGACTGCTGAACGAGTGGAACCAAATCTGTGTCTGTGTCAACTGTTGAGCGTCACAATAAATCCCTGTGACATCTTTTAGCCGTGAATAATTTCCTACCGTGGAATATATCGCGCACGCGGAATCATCAGTGGGAAACTCCGACAAGTGAATATTTCCTTTCACAGCCAGTTACTGCATTTGGATCGGTGTAGTGGACATATTCGTGAGTCCGCATTTGACTACTCATTTATTTCCTGTTGTGATTTTGTGAATTTGTTTTGGCTACTTTGCTTGTTAATTCATCCGAACAAGCTGATAAGGTCCTAGTGCGCTACAAGACCGGAGAGAGCTTGTCAAACTTTTCCGCGTCACGTTGTCCAAATCACATCAGAATGTAGATACTTAATATGATTTTCCCTGGGTGAAATCCCATCAGAAGAGATCAATGACGAGAAAGATTCAAAAACTTTCCATGCAGTTCGTGTTCCGGCTTGCGTGTTGCCATCATCTCACTTCTAAAAAACCTACTATGCCCGACTTTAAAACAACGACACCGATGAGTCTCTACAGTTCCGCTGTACACCGTGTTGCTATTATTCCCTCCAACACCTATCCGCCTTGCTAACCACTCCACTTCGTCATCCCCACTTGCATTTTTTGTGGCCCTGGCTATGACTCCAACAGTCCAAGGCAACGAGGTCTTAACAGTGATTTTAGGTTTTAGTTCAACAGGATCGGCTAAATGACCCCAAAACTGCGGCTCCACCTGGGCTGATGTTCTGGTTCCCTTTTATTCACCTTTAAACTTTTCTTGACATGTGTCGGACAGGAAGCCTGTAGAATACTTCGACGTATTCAGGAGAGATGTTCTGGCTTTTATTCACCTTTAAACTTTTCTTGACATGTGTCGGACAGGAAGCCTGTAGAATACTTCGACGTATTCAGGAGAGCCCGCCCAAGTGACGCGCAAAATCACAAGCCAGAAATTGTGGATTCTTGAGATTTATCAAAAGATGCGGTACTACATGTATAAAATACGTAATAAAAGGGGTACAAACCTCAAATTATGGGGGTTTCCGTCTAAACTGTTG
>NW_008751792.1:399504-451689 GCF_000715545.1 Opisthorchis viverrini
AAATGTAAATAGAGTCCATGGGATAGACGTAGCAGACAGCAGCAGATAAGAGAAGAGTTTGACTGGGGGGAAGAAAGTATAAAGCCCCTTGTTTAGCCCTCCCCCGCTTTGTTATTTGCCCGCCACATTCAAATTCCAACGATCTGATCTTGCTCAATATTCTGTCAAATAACGCATGATAGCTGTGCTTCTCTGCCCGTGCCGGTTAAGTGATGATGATGCATACTTCGTGTAATGCCATACCCCAATGATGCTGACACCTGACGGTATGCCACCCACGGATTTTGAAGTAAAAAATATTATTATTGTTATAGCGGATATCAGGATCTTCTAATTCTTCAATAAGTCGGAAAATTTTTGCACGTGGAAAAAACACCACAAACGAGTTTGTTCTCTGGTGAGTGAAATTACGCGCGTTTCTGTCCATCAAAGAAGCACCGGATGCCAGGGTGTCATCTCAGTGGCCACAAGAAGTTTCTGCCACACCAAAAAACCAAAAGAGCTTCAACCTTCCCATTAGCAGCGTCTATAGTCCAGATTTGTGTTTGTAACATTCTGAATTGCATTCGAGTTCCGTTGCAGTTTTTATCAACGAAATTCCCATCCGAATGTGGCTCGACACAGCTTCAGATATCAGGTTGCTCTCATTTTCCAGTTAAGATGTGATAGGAAAACCCGTTGTGTCATTCAGGAATAATCTGGCCCAAAGTGCATCTAACAATGCCACACCACTGGCTGGCGAGTTAGCCTGTAGTGTATCCTTCAACAATCCACATCCCTCAGGAACTTGTTATTTCACTGAACATTCTCGAAATCGATTGAAATGATAAACCTTATATTTTCAACGCACTTTTATCATCTATGTGAAGTGCTCGGAAATGTTCGTCTTCAATCATTGCAGGACGCTTTGCTAAAATACTCAAAACAAAGTTTGATGATGTCGTTCAAAGTGGCATCGGATGGTGTATTAAAGCCAAGGCAACCTTCTAAATCCAACCCTGTTCCAAACTGATTTTCAGACCGAAGCGTCCCGTATCGTTTGCCGATCTCGCAGCTGTCTAGAATGAAATTGTTCGTCTTCGGCGATCCGGAGTTATTCAGCCGGCAAATTATTCATCATCCGAAGCTACTACTGTTATCATAAAAAAGCAAACGGCAGGGCAGGTGTATGTGCTGATTACTCCACTTGATTGAAAGCCGCGTTAGAATCTCGCTAATACCCAATACCAGCACCAGAAGATATGTTCACGAAGCTCGGTTGTGGAAATTTTTTCGCAAAGCTGGATCTCGCTGATGCTTACTTTCAAAGTACCCGATGACTCCAAACGACTAAAAACCAACATATATCGCTGTCTGTTTCAATTTAACCGTCTGCCGTTTGGGTAAAATATGCACAAGCAATATTTCAACAAACAACGAATGACAATCTAAACGGTCTATCGGGAGTTCCTGCCTAACTAAATGACATCATTCTTATACATTCTGGTCAAGAAGAACCTTTGCATTGTTTGTATTGTGTACACTAGCAAATTCAGCAATTCGGCTTGCATTTTCGTGCAAAAAATGCGCATAATTTCCCACATCCATCAAATATATTGGATTTAGGAAAAATGCAGGGTGTCTCATAATAGACGCAAGATTTAATTGGGTGAGCAAAACGCAGTCAGTCAGAGGAAGCCAATCCTTATCATTAGCCGCATAAAGGAAGCTTTTTGTGCAAGTGTTAACATTTTCTTCTGTTTACGATTAGTGTCACTATGCGCATTGAAATTGTGAAACTATTATTCCTTTGATGAAAGCGCACCGCTGCATCTCGTGGTTACGAAACCAAGCATGGTCTCATCAGGGGTCCTTCCACCGTGTCGACCAATGCACACTTGATTGCGAAATTTGAGTCCGTATTGGATTTTCCTGCCAAAAGAGTAAGTCTCTGAGTGATGACAGTGCGCTCACTGTGCAGAGTGCCTTCGAGCACCATGGCATCTTCATTAAGAACTCAGGTGTCTCAGTTGACCGGCATTCCGCGCTCCAGCGTGTATTGTATTATAAGACGCCACCTTCATCTCTACCTGTATCATTTCACTTTATTACAAAACGTCACGGGAGAAGACAAGGAGCAACGTGCCACGTTCACTAAATGGCCGCTGGACAGCGAAAAAATCGTCCCCAACATTTTAAGGAGCGATGAAGCAAATTTTTCTGCGGATGGCTACTCAACAAGCACAATTGCGTGATATGGTCCCGTGAAGCTCCTTATGAGTGCATCACCCACAATCTCCACTTCCCTCATGTCTGTGTGTGGATAGAACTTTCCTCGAAGTGTTTCCTTGGTCCCTTTTTCTTGGATGCTACGGTTTCTGGCGACAGTCACCTATATATGCCGCAGACGCATGTTATATAGCACCTCAAGCAGCACAAGAAGTCATCGACCGCCTTTCAACAAGATGGCGCTCCATCCCACTACTCATACCCAATGAGAAATTTCCTGCGAGAGCAATTTTTGATTAGAGGAACTGCTCGTGAATTTCCAAACGTTTGGCCCACGACGTCACCCAATCTCACACCTCTGGATTATTGGTATTGGGGAATGATCAAGGCTCGCGTATATCGTGAAAATTAACCGAAGAATTCGGTGGAGTTAAGGGCAAGAATTGAAGAGTGTGCACGAGTGACGCTTGAAAAAGTTGAACAATGAGAAATTTCCTGCGAGAGCAATTTTTGATTAGAGGAACTGCTCGTGAATTTCCAAACGTTTGGCCCACGACGTCACCCGATCTCACACCTCTGGATTATTGGTATTGGGGAATGATCAAGGCTCGCGTATATCGTGAAAATTAACCGAAGAATTCGGTGGAGTTAAAGGCAAGAATTAAAGAGTGTGCACGAGTGACGCTTGAAGAAGTTGAACATGCTGTTTCTTACATCTCACACAGCCTCCAACTTGTTTTAGAAGAAAGGGGTGGTTTAATCAATATTTTTAAATGTCAATTTGTTTACAGTAAACCTCTCTAATACATGTACGTCCACATAGAAATGATAAATGTTTAAATTGGTATTAATGTTCTAACATGGGTATCATTTTTTCCTCTATTATGAGACAGCCTGTACACTCATTTGCAAATCGATACGGCTTACACGACAGACTCAACTAAATCTCTAGGTTATAATATTCCACAACTAACGAAAATCGTCGTCATCCAAACCCAAAAATATTCTTCCCGTACGAGGAATGTCAGCACCGACGATTTTGCACTCATCCTCTTATTAGTAACCTATTAGGGTTCAGCTTTGCTTGACATATATTGTGTCCTTGAAACACTTAATAATATTTTAAGGAACGATGTGCCTTGGAACTGGTCACATGGGCGCCAGTCCGCTTTCAACAAAGTAGAATCACTTCTCAGCTTTGATTTACTCACAGATTACAATGCAACCCTGGATTTCACTGCTGCTCCAGATGCAACCAACCATGGTATGAAAGCTGTTACCTGTAGGGTTTCCCCTGACAGGAATGAAAAATCAGTTGCTCACACAGCTAGTTCCCACGCAAATACAGAGCGAAATTGTGCTCTAGATCGCAAGAGAACCTTTAGCGATGGTCCTCACCATCAAAAAGTTCCAAAAATGCTCAATGAATATTGACTTCGTTTCATCATTGATCCAAAGCCGCTTCTCGGCGTTTTTTGATCGAAGAAAGGTATTTCTGTTTATAGAGCCAACCATTTGCGTCGTCGGGATACGAGGCTTCCGGGCTACGACTTCTCTAGAGAGTATCAGTGTAATGATCCTATTGGCAAACCTGATGCATCATCAAGATTCATGGATTCTCACCCTCAACAACCCGAGGGTGCTGTTGTTGGCGTGACAACGATGGAACTAGAAGCCAAAGTAACGCTTGCTACTACAATCCGTGCGCTTCCAGTTACTTCTGCCGTAGTTCGCGACGCCACTGTGCGTGATTCGTTACTTCAAAATACACTCCATTTTCACCAGACACACTGGTCTGCGGTATGTTCCGGTGAACAACTTCAACCGTTCTGCCAACGTCAGTCCCCACTTTCCGAGGTCGATGGTTACAGAGTGATGTCTCTAAACAATTTCATTGTGGACATCTGGTATTACCGCATGAAGGCACCAAGACATAGAAATGTTTACAGACCGAGTATGGATAAGCAGTTAGAACTTGTACGCAAGTGCTCGAAGCGTCCCCTCGGAAAACCGAATTATGTTTATGGCCCTTTTATGGCCCGTGGTCACGGCCTCATGTTGATTTTGCGGTACCAATCAAAGGTCAACAATATCTGATCCTAGTATCTGTTCGTAGCTTTATTCTGATTCCATTATAACAGTACGTATTTTGTCAGTTGCACAATCGTTTTTTGTTCGAATGTGAAAAACTACGAAAACACGCACTTATACAATTTCACGCAATACAAAGGTGGCCACGTCGGGTCCACCAAATTTGTAGTGGTTTGGCTACCCAGTAAGTTACTTTACCAGGAATGCGTGACAAAGGAATAAAAACTAACTACGCTAGACTGGATATAAAATAAAGAGATCAAATGGAACAGTCTCATCAGTAATTGTTCTCTTTAAAAAAAGTTCGTCGTTGGCCCAGGTCAGCGAATAAACAATAATCCACTCATGGTTGTCCGGAGGTCTTCTGAAGACTTCCCGCATATAATAGATTTCGAAGATAGTCTGAAATGTTTCGATACTAGAGTTAGCACATGAGACTCGCGAATGACTGCTGCAAGCGCAACCGAAATCAGAAAATGGGGTCGAAGCACGTGACCACGTTTGTACTGCGTGTGATTGTACAAGTGCGCGTTTTTGTAGTTTTTCGTACTCAATCGAAAAACGGTTATGCAATTGGCAAAATAGTTAGTGTTGTACTGGAAGCAGAGTAAAGGCACAAAACACCACATTACTCTCACACTTCAGCGTTGACCGTGAAAGGGGAAAACGCTCGAATAATGAAAGTAATGAATCAAACAGTTGCTCACTTCAAGTTTCATACCTGTCAAATGAACAGAAGGCACTGGCGGACCAGAACAAGCTCGGCCCGGGAAACTTGGCCAGAAGCTCCAGCCCGCGATTGCTGGAATTCGTGTAGACCAATGAGCGGTCTGGCTTTTCGTTAGTGTTATTAGGGCGGGTGCAATCTGCGAATTATCGGGTGATGGAGAAGGCGCAATGCTTTGCTGTTTTACGTGGTCTTCGGAGCGCAAGACATCTCCGTCCGAGTGTCTTAAAACAATTAGTATCGAGGTACTCGAAAATGGTAAAACCTGTATGCATCGTGTTTTCTGTCAATGAACTTTCTTATCATGCAGTTACCGGAAACCAATTCTTTCGCTATGAATGTGTTCCGGGGGAAGCTCAACGTCAACGAGGTTCTGCCATTTCCTAAAGGTTTGTGCCTCATCAGATTTCACAATTCATAGCCCTAACTTCTGAGAGGCTGCAGCATCTACAGGACATTGTTACCCCGCTTGAAAAGTTTATTGAGGTTTGGCGTTGCAGTAGTTGATGATTCGTTTAGACAGAGGTGGACGCTGTGAAGCACGATGCGGAGGGGAAGTTTGACGAGAAACTATCCCGTGTACTAGGCGACATGGGAGCTTATGGACTGCAGGCACCAGAAGAATACCAGGGTCTGGGTCTGGGAAATTCCGAGTACGCTCGACTGGTGAACATTATTGGCCAGAGTGATCTTGCGCTGGGCATACATTTAGGAGCTCATCAGGTACAGTGGTTTTCCATAACTATCCCTTAGAGTATCGGCTACAAAGGAATAGTTCTGTATGGCACCGAAGCCCAGAAAGCGAAGTATCTGCCGGACTTGACCACAGGAAAAGCTATTGCTGCCTATTGTCTAACTGAACCAGGCTCAGGGTCTGATGCTGCCTCAATTCAGACAACAGCAAAACTCTCACCAGATGGGAAGCACTATATTCTGAATGGAACGAAAATATGGATCAGTAACGGTGGGCTGGCGAAGATATTTACGGTATTCGCGAAGGTACGTTTGTGATTGTTCGTTGCCGAAAGATTTGCAATATTATGTTTGAGTTATTGAGACACCATCCAGCCTCGTTTTTACTTGCTTTCCGCAAGTCCTCCTAAGGTTGTCATGTTGACACCTAAAATTCCAACATGAAAATAACATTGAAAACCGAAGTCCCTGGTTCAAGGGAACGTTATCGTAAGCAGTTAGATCTACATACAGGTAATATCAAGCATGCGATATCGCGCGTAAAATACGGCGTTGGATATAAATGGCGTAAGTAGTCAGGGAGACAAGTGCATCCTAACATCTAAGGCGAAACCTTCCTGTGCCCTATCACATCTGAAACGGCTGTCGAAGGTGAAAGTGGAAATGGGCAACAATTCTAAATATCTGGTTCAAAGCATAGCATCACTAACCAAGCTACACCCCGGCCTTCCATTTAGTTCTTTCGAAACGCTTCGCTATGACTGAAGAAACATGTGATGTGGAAAGATCTCTGATCGCTCTCTCTGGTTGTTGACTACATGGGTCGATTTCTTCGAGGTCCACTCAGATTTCGCTGTCATACATGGACAAGGACCTCGCACGTGATGGAAATAAAACCAATTTCATCTCCTTAACGTCCATTTAGAGCAATCATAATGTAAGTTGGCTCTTCATGGACAGAAAATAATGGGCTTCCAACTGTAACAATCTTTTGGTGCCTAGCTGGCGTTGTACCCGAAGGGAGCACGACGCTTGGGATACTGCTAGGTTTTCAAGTCTGAACGGCAACAGTCAGGATGCTTAGGTATTGTTCGAATCACGAATCTCTGATCAATAGGTTCACTTCTCAACTATTGAGGTACTTTGAGTTCTTCGAGGATAATGAAACGCACTCTCCATAATCCATTTCAGAGCACAGATACACAGTTGTTCGCCTTCTAGCGTAAAATCGCTTTCCCTTTCCTTAAGGAAGAGATTAAAGTTTGGGGATCGAACGTGAGCGTTAAACTCCTAAATATTTTGAAAGTCATTTTGAACAACCATTGTTTCATATCCGTGGTCTGACGGTTTTCGCACCTCAGCGACCCATTGAGCTACACAGGAGGTGTCCCCGCTACACTCACAGTCTCTCGTACTAGGTTGGTCAGTGATTACAGGTCTCACAAGTACAGTCTCCTGGCCCTCCAGACTGGGGCATGGAACGTGGCGATTTGCTCCGCAAAAATGATAATGCATCTGTATTTCCCGCCAAGCCGCTGCCTTGCGGTTAGGCTTTTGAGCCAAAGGCTTTGGTTGAGGACCCAAATCGTCCTGTCTAGGTGTGGGCGCCCTGGCAGTATCCCAGTCCTCGTACAACCATGGCATTTACAGGTGACGATACTCATGCCACATCAGCCATCGCGTAATGCCATCAGCCGGGTCGCCTTACTCGCTGCATAAAACAGGGCGGGTAAGTGAAAACGTGCTACTGCTGATGCATTCCTTCTCTTTCACATTTTTCTTCCCCTCCTCCCATCCAATTGACAACTCTCTCCTTGTAGGCCCAGAACTTAGGACTGATGACTCCGTTCGTCTTGTATCGGCTTCGCGAGCAACATCTGCTCGTCACACGGCGCCGACACCCTCAGGTATCTCCAAACCAATCTTCAAGCCTCGACACCCAGTCTGTCTGGCTGTCTTCAAGCAAGCAGGACAAAAGCTACTGTTTCTGTCACACTGGACTCGCTTGGCATCGATATGTGCTCTGTCTCAGAAACAAGAATTCAAGATGCAAGCACAATAGTTGATTTGACCGCCCCATCACTCCCCACTCGCTTCCAGCTACGCATCCTTGGTGATCCAGAGGCTGCTGCGACGGGATTTGCAAGTGTTGGTATCGTCCTAATTCACTGGGTGGAAGTATTCTTACTTGACTGGATGCCTGTTGGTAGTCGCCTCTGTGCGGTTCGTCTGACAACGTCCGAAAAATCTCACAAGCGGTAATTTGACCGATGTTTGTTTATTGCCCCAAATGACCAGCTCTGACGCCATCAAAGCTAGGTTTTATGACGCCCTAAATGGCATCTTGCGGCGAGCTATAAAGCTCAGGTATTGTGGTAGTTGCCGGAAATTTGAGTCACAAGTGGACAGGCTTAGCGTATCTGAGACTCAATTAGGTCGACTTGGATTGGACTCGGCACGTCCAGACAATGGTGAACGATTGCTTCAGCTGAACTGCTGACTTCCGATATAGCCGAAGTCAATAACTGACTACCGATCGCTTTGGAACGCATTTGTGGATTCCGACCACGCACTCGTCCGGAGTCACTTCTCCCTACGTTTTCCAGGGACGCATGAGGTGCGGACAAGTCGCTTGGCAACTGAGAGACTGGCAGATCCGGATGTTAGATGAATTTACCAGGATCGTCTTCTAGATTCTCTTCCAAATGTTCTACCGTCAGACGCGAACTCATACTGGAATGAGATTGCCACCTCTCTGCATAGTGCTGGGAATTTAGCCTGTGGCATAGCACCACCAGGCGCACTGCTTAAATCTCGACGAAATATCCCAACCGGTCCCGAACTTAACCTGGTGCGACGAATTATCAGGCGTCAAGTGAAAGTGAGCGTGTGAGCCGACCGGGAAGTGTGGTAGACACAGAAAGCCAAAAGGAAATGGAATAGCCCAGAAAGCCGGTAATGTCCGAAGATTATTTCAGTCGATCCAAGCGACTGGTTTTCGGAAAACACCTTTGAATGAAACCATCAAGGATCTAAAAGGAATGAGCATCCTGATCGAAGATGAACGCCCCTACCGGTGGGCCACCAGCTGCCACTCATCTGGAGCCCACAGTTGACATAGAACCCTGGACGGCGAACGTGGAACCACCTGCCTCAGAGGTTTGTGATTGCATATGTTCTCTCAAACGCCATCGAGCATCTGGTCCATATGACTTCCCACCCGCATTCAAAGATGGGAGTGAAGTCCTCGGTCAGCACTTGTCTGATTTATTTGCTTGCGTTCGGGGATGGGAGTCCATATAACTGGGGAGAGTCGGTGATAGTTGCCATTTTCAAAAAAGGGGCTGGTAGTGAGTGTGGTGGCCACAGGAGAATTAGCTTGACAAGGTTGTTGGCGTCACTTGTTATTCGTCGCCTTATGGTGGCTCGTGAAACAGCGACTCGAGAGCAGCAAGCGGGATTTCGGCCTGTTAGGTGTTTGCGTCGACCAAATCTTCACTCTTCGTCAGGTGCTAGAACAACACCATACATATAAGTGATCCACAATTCTAGTATTCCTGGATTTTCAATGCGCATTTGACTCGGTTGACCGTTTTGTCCTTGACATGGTTGCCCAAGAAGGAATGTCGCGGAAGTTTGTGAACATAATTAGCTCTTTGAATTCTCGGACTTCCGGCGTGCGAGAGTATACAGCGATATCTCCAGAGGCTTTCGTACATAAAGCGGTGCTGTCAGAGATACCCACTCTCTCTGTTCCTGTTTAAATTCGTGATCGATGAAACCATGAGATGAACGCTGGAAGGTCTCCAAAACCCCAGTGTTTATATAGCCGAGGACAAAAACCTTGTCGATCTGCAAAATGCAGACGACATCGTTATCATCTCCGAAGAGGAGCAGAAGGCGCAGATGTTTTCGGATGAGCTGACCAAAGTCATCCCGTCCGTTGGTATGCACTTTGCACCCACAAAGTGTACGGTCGTGCTCGTGGATATGCAGTCACTGAACACGCTACTTACAATCCAGGGAGAGGTGCTGGAAGTTGTGAAACGTTTCACGTATCTTGGAAGTTGTATTAGTTCTGATTGTAGTGACAGATGAGGTCGACGCACAAATCTGCAATGCTCGGGTTGCGTTCGCTAATTTGAAACACCCATGGAGTCAGATTGGTTTATCCGTGAATCTGAAGGGACGTGTGTATCAAGCTACAATGTGGGCTGTTTTGTTGTATGGACGTGAGACTTGGTCTATTCGAGTAGCTGAACTGAGACGTCTTGAGGTGCCCGACAAGATGCTCGTACAACCGGTGCGTCAATTAAACACTGACCCAAGAAGAGTATCTGTAACGTCTCCAAACAACTGGAAAGAGCTTTTCAATAGAGCGTCTGCATGTCGACTTCTGCTTGGGCTCAGACAATCTTGCAGTATCCCAATTCTCGTGCCTCCTTCGGGTGGCGTGGTAATTAGACACCGAAAGGGTGTTGCAGCTAAACGATTTATTTCACTACCAAGTTGAAGTGGAGTTATCCAAGCCGCATATGGAATTCCATCATGGAGACCATCAAGGTCACTTATCTAAACATTTCATCGGGTTAGTGTGTGAGTGTGATCTAGGACACGGTGAGGCTATCATAATGTGGGATTGATGTGATCGGGAACCCAGTGGGAAGCAGCTAGGACATAGATCCTATGCCTGAGAAATGATTTAGGATCGGATCAGGTATCTTATGACCTTTAGACAGGCCAGTCTCGGTTTTAAGGCATGTGCCAAGTTTACCAAAAAAATACTGGTAAACAAGAATAACCAAACCAAGCTGAATAGGAATTGTATTGAGATTAGTTCGCCATGTTCCTGAAGCCTTGAAATCGTCTTTAACGTGGCGGTTGATTGTTTTGTCCAGTTTCACTCATTCAAAGGTTCCATACCATGATCCCCAGTAGAGACGGAAACAGGTGCAGTGTTGGACACATCCTGTACTGTATACCTCACAACCTTTCAGACTGTCTCGACTGGCCAAACAAAGCAACAGTTTTCGTAGTAAAAGCCCATTGGATGACATCTATAGCACCAATATTAGCTTTTCTTGCCATATAGATGGTATTAGTTGAGTTATGGTTAGATAACCGTGAATGGTTGGCCAGTGGGGTTGACAAAGTGCGAACAAGTTTTACCTTCAACTCTCCGTGGAGGGAGGATAGTTCCAACGCTATTCCAAGCTCTTCTGGTGGCTGTTTAGCCATCATTGGTGGCACCTGAGTAACCCAACGAAATCTCATTCACGTTGTGGTTGATGGTTCTTATTTTCACACGGCTCAATGCCTCGTTATTCGATATGCACTTTGTTGCTATAAGTCCCTGTGTTGTTCCAATTCAATGTACAGTGCTCTACATTGAAGGACATTCATTTTTTAGCTGATGGTTCTTGCGCAAAACTGACGAAAACCGAGCTATACTTCTGTGATACGACCGCGTTTTTAGTGCGATCGAATGTATCCCGTTTTTGTGACAATAGAAAACACTGGTGACCGAAACTGTAGCAACTGAATCCAGCATGATACTGGTACATGGTTTATAGCTGATAAACTGACTAAAATGAAATTGCGTGACATATATGTAAAATGATATTTTGATGCCTTCCACCATTACCACCGCCCTGACTGTCGGTGCCGAGTACTGAGACCGGTCGGTATGGCGTTTAATTTAGATAACGCTGTAGGCGTGTGAGGTGAGAACAATAATATGAAACTGTACTGAACTAGTACTGCGAGTGCAGAGAGCGAAACAGGTCATTGAAAAATGCGGTCTATTGTCGATCGAGAATAAGCGCCACCGTTTGCGTAATGCCGCCATCCAAATGAGTACCCCTGGTCAGTGGCAACCCATTCCCGCAAATGGAATGCACCAGCATGGTTCACACCAGATGTACTTTCCTGCATGCTAAGGATGAAGCTCATCTAGAGGATGAACTGGAAAGAACGAAGGGGACTATGCTACCGGTTTCCAGGATCGTCTGTCCGAGCCATCTTAGTATGCCAAATTGATGTCAGAAATCCATAACTACGTACGTAGATCTCTCAACCGTCGGCTTATCAAGAGTCTGAAGAACGGGGGACAGAGGAAGGTGATGGGTTGCAAAGCCTCAGGAAGTGAGGAAGGCTTTCGCCGCGCCATATTTTAGCTGATTGGATCGTCTGGCCAAAAGACGATGGCTGTAGGCAAAGCGATTCACGAATGAACTGGAATGCAAACCTCGTGCGTGAAGGTCCATCAGTCAACGCGGCACAATTCCCTGTGGGCTGGTGGAAAGCGAGCTCAGTTCACGAACCGTGAAGACCAGATCAACTTCTGCCACTCTTCGATGTCCTTGACGAAAGTCAGTCACGCCACATAAGTCACGCTTGTCAGGACAGGTATCGCGCACTTCAGATGTATATTTGTCTTACATAGCTTTACTTCCCCAGCTGTGTGCTGGGTTAAAAGTTACTGAAAGGCGGATAGTCAAAGCCGTGAAACGAACTATGAAAGCACAAGCCAGTAGGCTCGTATGGGTTGGAGATAGGAACAGAGATCATGTGACCCGAATAAAAAATTGTCGATGTAACTGGCTACTATTGCTTGTTTACGCAGTTCATAGCGTTCAGTCGTGTCCAGTCCAAATAGCTTCATTTTCGGCGAGCCGACTGGGTTATCTCTGATAAATAATTGTTCATGCACTAGTTTCCTATTGAGCTCAAGATGTATGGGTAGTTAAGGCGCGAACTTGCTGACCGGAAGGTTCGAACCGAACCTCAGCATATCGACTGCTGTCGCCTAGCTTTGGACAGCTTGGCCCTATCTTATTCATTGTGAATCCTGTGGGTGGCATGACAGCTAGGCACCGAAAAATTGAACGAACTTCAACGAATGTCAGTCTCCTATTCCTAGGTGAGCGAAACCTTTGCAGCCGAAACCAGCGTAGCTTTAGTACACGGTTTATAGCCTATTAACTGAAGGCATCTGAAGCGGTATTTGATGTATATTAACTTCACATTCACGCGCTTATGTCACATTGACTCCAGGTGTGCCTGAATTATACAAATGGAGGACACGTCGGATACAGGTTCTGAAATCAATGAGCTTGTTTGTATTACCACAACGGTCACCAGAGCAGCTTTGTCGAGTTCGGAGATATGCACCTCCGCTGACCATATACTTGTCCGAAGTGTAGAATCTGTGGGCAGACAACTCTTGCAATGAGTGAAGTCCGCCAAGGGCTTATTATTGTTGTCTCATGCTGGCTACAATGCGTTTCCGGTGACAGCCAATATTCATGGTCACCCCCTTCATCCCACTTTTGGAAGTCGAAGGGGCCAGGTGGCTCAAGTGGTTAGAGCGCGAATTTACCGACCGGAAGGTCCGCGGTTCGAACCCGACCTCTGCCTCTCGACTTCCTCTGTCTAGGCTTGGGCAACCTGACAGTATTCCAGCCCTCGTGCTTCCTTCGGGTAGCATGGCAGCTAGGCACCGGAAGGGTGTTACAGCTGAGAGTAGTTTTCAGTTCCATACCCACAAAAGAAGCTCATAGATTACGTGGACCGTCACAACTCGGTCGAGGTAGCTCAGTGATTGGGACGCGAAATTACTGGTCGGAGGATCCATGGTTCGAATCCAACATCAACATTTCAGCTGCTCTTGTCTAGGCTTGGGCAACTTAACAGTATGTTATCCTTCGTGCTTTCTTCGAGTGGCACGCAGCTGGGAACCAAACGGATGTTGCAACTGATTGATTATTATTATTTGATTAGCACTCGGTTCCGTGTGCGTGTAATATTCGATTTTTCGTTACACAAACCTTCAAATTTATCGGTCCGTGTTCAGACGGTCTAACTAGGTTATCAAAATCTACTCCGTACAGCTGGAAACAGTGTACAAATGACAAGCTGGTGCTCCGTCTCCGCTGCAGGCCTCCGAAATAAGGCTCTTTTACATATCACTGCCCGCATTCTTGGACTGAACTGTATTTGAAAGTGTTTTCATGTTATCGTCTATCTTTTCTGATGTTTACCACAGACACCAGTCACTGACGAGGATGGCAAAACTACGGATAAAGTCACAGCTTTCATTGTTGAACGAGGGTTCGGAGGCGTCACACACAGTCAGCCGGAAGAAAAAATGGGCATCCATGCTTCAAATACAACGGCCCTCTACTTTGATGATTGCAAGGTGAGTACTAGCGGCGCTTATATTTACCAGTGAACTACTGCAGATGAGCTGTTACTCCGTCCATCTGGTGGCACCGACTTCAAAGTGGTCTAAAGTGCTTAGAAAAACATTCGGTCTGTTTCAGGTGACTCGTCTCTGACTTGCATAGCTGGTCGGAGTTAGCATAAGGTATGACGTGTTTGTCGGCTCACATGTTGCCCCAGGAATTCTCACTTTTTTCCTCTTGTCCATGCATGGTTTGTATCGTGCTGGCCGAGGAGCTGCGGGCAAAACGTTCGATGTCCGAACCCATCTCTGACTTTTCGATTGTTCTTCTCTGTCTTTGGTCTGCTCAGAAGCACCTAGGACCTGATGCTACTCCGAGTCATCCCACCCCTTGAAAGAGTGACAGATATGGATGTTCCGTTTTTTCTCTTCTCAGCAAAACCACCCAGGATGACGTCTGTAAGGCAATTCCAGATCAGTGAGTCTAACACATTGCTTAAGGTTCCTACGAGTTCAGGTCTGTGCTTTGTTCGCCTAGGATACCGCATTTGATTGTTCCGAAAATGAGGAGGCCGCTGTCGTCACATACGCAGCACGTCCAAGGTTGCTTAGCCCAGACCTTCCAGCATGGGTTTTGGATTCATCTATGAATTCCCGTTTTTCCAGGCAATGAGGAATATGCCACTGCAGGTGGCCCGTACTTCTATGCATTTTATTGTTTTTTTTTGCCTCTCGACTTTCATTGCATCTCCAGTGACAATATGTAAGGGTTACTGAGATGTGATAGTTGATCGGAATGTTTTTTTAGGAGGCAGTCCTCCTCCTCCCATCCCCGTCGCCAGTGTTATGTCCTCTACTAATCAGTCAATCAACGGAATTGAGAAGCCTTGAGAATAAAGTACTGCAGCAACTGAACAGCCAATATCGAGATTCAAAAGAATCAAGAATGGAATGGACTAAAACAGTCCAGTGAAAGGCTGTAATAGAGAGAGAGAAATGTTGAGCATTGAAACATAAGTTATAGTCAACAATATGAATATGTTTGTTAGGAGGCAGTCCTCCTAACAGTTTTCTCGCTACACTCGCTACTTGGCAAGACCTTGCAGACTGTGGGCAGTTCTTGTCCCCCTGCGTGACCTAACCAATAACTTCTGGTTTTATACTGATCCGATTAGTGCGCGACTGAATTTGAAGAGAAATACTCTGAAGCACCAGTCACAAAACATGCTTTCGTCTGTGCGCACATCGCACGACCGGATTTTGTGCCGAAGTTCTATAACGATCATGCACAATTCCTATTTTTAATGGTTTATTGTTCTTGGATTTCGTCTGCAGCATAGGTTTGCTCAACATTTGTGGGTATTTTGATCATATACTGATAAACGAAACATCAGTGAGGTTC
Source organism: Opisthorchis viverrini (assembly GCF_000715545.1). Taxonomy (NCBI): domain Eukaryota; kingdom Metazoa; phylum Platyhelminthes; class Trematoda; order Opisthorchiida; family Opisthorchiidae; genus Opisthorchis; species Opisthorchis viverrini. Next base: position 414,811 of record NW_008751792.1, read on the forward strand.
CACAACCCTTCAACGAAGATTGGTTGTGAATCCAAAACCCCTTGGGTCAATGTAAAATGGACACGAAGGGTTGGAAATACTTGTTTTATCTTCGCGTTTCGCGCATGGAAAGTTGCGTACTTTTCACTGGGACTTCTCTGTCTATTTAAGTGCTTTGTCATGGTCGTTTCCACCTGACCAATCCCTTTGCTGCCTCTCACTAGTCTTGTTTACCCTCGAGCTTTTTTCGAAATTCTTCGGTGCATTCATTTGGATAATCTATTTCAATAGAAACACTTCTTGAAGAATGCCCGCCAGACGTCGCAGATTAATTGTCTACCAGAGGATGGGCTCGAGATAGCTCGATTGTTAATGTGCGGACTTACCAGAAGGTTTGTGGTTCGAACCCAATCTCGACTTCTCGACTGCTGCTGTCTGGACTCGGGCAACCTTGGGTGTCATGGCAGTTAGGCACAGGCAGTGTGTTACAGCTGAACATCCTTGTGTATACTGATCCGGACAACGCCAGCTCCCCCTCTTAGGTCATCTCGAGCGAGAACCTGGTACCACAGTGCTGAACTCGAAAAAGAAACACAAAAAAGGAATTGGCCCTTTTTGTGTGAAGGCAGACGCCTAAACAAGGATAAGTACTACACCGCACACTTAAAATTTCAGTATCAACGACAGATATACATTCTTTTTAGATGTCTCCTTTTTTACTAACCTCCCTCTATTTGGTACGATCGATTTTGCGTGGAACTTTATTGGCCACATCACTTTGACAACATTCGTTATGTTTACGATCTACATTCAACGTACAGATAAAGAGATGGGATCGGATCTCTGTTTAGCTCCCTATCGGCTGCCATTTCCATCTGCAACTATTGATGTTGCGTTTTAAGCCTCGTAACCAAACAGCCTTGCTTTACAGACGCTATGTTGGCACACTATTACACAGGAACGACTTCACTGATTTACTTACTATTTAACAGTCCTATTTCATGCGGAGAGTGAAGCAACGGTGATTTGCTGTTAATTCACATATTACCGATTCGATGATTGGGCATACTGTTCAGAAACGGCTATAATACTTGTCTATCTGGACGGCCAGCACTCGAAATTTCACAGTTTTGTGTGAATGCACCGTAACCGGAACCGGATCAAGCGTCCGGTAAATAGCACGTACGTTGAAGAGGAAAGGAGTTGTATATCGAGGTTCCCGAGAGAACACGAGTACTCGGATAACCTCGTACTGGGACATGCAGAGCGAAAGAAATCAGACAGCCCCAAAATTTCCTGTCTGTATCAAGCTGCCTTGCAGAAGTGTCTGTGAAGCCATTCCGCGGAAATCAAATGAGTACTCGGGTGAATTCTTACTGGGACATGTAAAGCGAAAGAAATCAGGCAGCCCCAAAATTTCATGTCTGTATCAAGCTGCCTTTCAGAAGTGCCTGTGAAGCCATTCCGCGGGAATCAAAGCTTTCTTAAGGAAAATATTTTGCAACTCACAGCTTGGGATTCACTTCGGAAGTGACTGTGACTACTGACATCAAGTGTAATTTTCTCTTAATAGCTGTTCCTTGATCGGCAAATGTGACGCAAGCCCAGGTAGGTTGTCCAACTCGATGCGTACATCAGAAAACGGCTAGAACGGCATATGTCCTACCTTATTCGATCACGTGCAAAACACGATAGCAGCTCATCTAAGCAGTACGAATTACCGGTTCAGTCTGGTTGAATCGTGACTTACTAAAGTTCACTCACTCGTTCTGAGGTCAAAACGTAGCAGCCGAAGCAATCACCGTTCCAGCTGTTTTCTTTTCAAACCATATTGCAACTATGTTCCATCGAATTATCGTGGGTATATAGACCATATATTGCCCAAAGCGAGCCAAGTTCAGTGAAAACGAGCCGGTTGCTGTTAACCGTTTGACCTGTAAGTTTGGGTCGATAATATAGAGCTTGTTCACTGTGGCATTTCTTCTTTGAAATCAAGTTAGGTGTTTGAGTGAAAATACTTCCCTGCCACCGAAGCGGCCTCCTTTGTAGGTGTTGTTTCTTCTTGTGGGGTTTGTTAGCAGAAGATGGTGCTGTATTTCGCTTAGCCAGTGCGGTTACGCACTGATCTAAAATACTTCAGAGAGGCGAGATGATGAAGTGGTTAGACTTTCGGTTTGTCGTGCGGGGACGAAGCGCTGTTTATAAACTAATGTAACCTTAACCAACCGGATCGATCATCGCGCTTACAGCATAAAAGTCTCAGGACACAAGGAATAAATGGATATCTGGTTGCGCTTTGGATGAGTAGAAATATCGCTATTTACGCGGTCCGCTGCTAGTGATGATGTCATTCCCGCACGACGTAACTGGATAACTGTACGGTCGCTCGCCATCTTATTCACTATCGTTTTGTTTTGCTTCATCAGGTGCCGGTTGAGAACGTGTTGGGTCAAGTTGGTGACGGATTCAAGATTGCCGTCAACATATTGAATCAAGGTCGTTTCGGAATGGCCGCTGCTCTGTCCGGTACGATGCGTGCTGCTATTCAGAAAACTGCTCAATACGTCGTTCAGCGTAAGCAGTTTGGGCGAACGCTGAATGAGTTTCAGAATGTCCAAGAAAAACTGGCAAACATGACAATGCGCCAGTACGTCGCCGAGGTAAGCCAATTGAGTTTTAGGCATGAGAATGGCGCAGTAATATGTAACACCTTTTTCCAGTGACTTCTGAGACTACCACTTGTTGGCTGTCCCTGGGGGTCGTTCTTGGGCGTTGTCTTTAAGTATTTATGTTGTATGTTCAGGGGAGATTTGCCTGGGTGGAAAAATTCAGAAAGTATTTGTATTAACTGCTAAAGTTAATTCATTCCATTAAAGGCCTTGGTTCACTCCAGTCACCGGTACACCGCTCTCTCTTTACAATCCGACTTACGCATCAAGAAGGCAAGAAAACCGCCGGTTGTGAGGTGGATTTCTGGTCTAAAACTGACCACATGGACAAAAGTGCAAATCACTCAGTCAGAATCAGTGCAACACATGCATCAATACAACAATCGACCTAGGAGCGACATGGCTCAAGTGGTTAGAGCGCGAATTTACTAACCGGAAGGTCCGTGGTTCGAACCCGACCTCTGCCTCTTGGCTTCCCCTGTATAGGTTTGGGCAGCCTGGCAGTATACCAGCCCTCGTGCTCCCTTCGGGTGGCATGGCAGTTAGGCACCGAAAGTGTGTTATAGCTGAACGGTTGTCTTTTTATTTTAATATCTTTTACTAGAAAAAAAACGGCATCCTACTCACAGCGTCCACAGTCACTCCTTAGTTGTGTCCACGGTAGCGCTCCGCTCCCATAATCACTCAAGGTATTAAAACAGATAATTCGACCACGGTAACCGTACCAAATAGTTTAAGAGGTCACTCTTGCGTTACCGGGTGGGAGGAGGCGTAGCTGATGGATGATACAAGCTTGATGCATGAGTGAACCAGTGGACGTTTCTTCAGCCGTGTATTGATGATAAAGCATTCCGGACGGTGATATGGACGTTGGTCAGCCTCTGCTTGTCAGACAGCAACATTTGCCATAGTCATAAAGAAGACGGTGGTATGTCGGATTCACGAGGCAGCCGTACCTCTGTGTGTGGTTGTTTTGGATGGTAAAGAACGGAAAAGCGATCCCGGGACGAAAACGTCAGTCGTACTAGTGAGCGTGCGTCTGCACTGGTCAATTTCCGTAATGTTCGTGGTATCAGCCTACACTGGGACGCGAATTGGTGATCCCTTTGGTCATCCTTAGCTCGTAGACAATAGTCTATCACGACTAAGGTCTTTGTTCAGCGGATCGTCTAAGAAAACGTCGGAGTTCGTCAACTCCCCCCTGCGTTCACTGCTCCCATAAAACAAGTCACTGAAGATTTCAAAGTGAGACCTAGATACCATTTCGAAGGGAGCTAAGTAGTAGCCTAGCTTGATCCAACGAACTGGCAGTAAATTTGAGAAAGCTCATGGATAGCGACGATTGGTGCTGCTTCGTCGGGCCATGACTGCCGTTTTCCTTTGTAAACGCAAGTTTACGCGTCTGTGTTTGATGGTCATTCTCACAAGTGTATCTGATCTCTGTTGGTGGTTTTCTTTCAGTCCATGGCCTTCATGATTGCCGGTTCGATGGATTTGGGCGCGCAGGATTTTCAAGTTGAAGCCGCCATAAGTAAAGTCTTTTCGGTCCAGTCTGGTTGAATCGTGACTTACTAAAGTTCACTCACTCGTTCTGAGGTCAAAAAACCATGGCCGAAGCAATGGCCGTTCCAGCTGGTTTGCTTTCAAACCATATTGCAACTGTGGCATTTTCCATCGAATTGTCATGGGTATATAGACCATACATTACCCAAAGCGATCCAAGCTCAGTGAAGAAGAGCCGGTTGCTGTTAACCGTTTGGGTCGATAATATGAAGTTTGTTCATTGTGGCGTTTCTTCTTTGAAAGCAAGTCAGGCTTGTTTCATCAATGAGTGATTGGGTAAAGAGGCCGCTCCCCACTGAAACTTCATCATTTGTAGGTGTTGTTTCTTCTTGTGGGGTTTGTTAGCAGAAGATGGTGCTGTATTTCGCTTAGCCAGTGCGGTTACGCACTGATCTAAAATACTTCAGAGAGGCGAGATGATGAAGTGGTTAGACTTTCGGTTTGTCGTGCGGGGACGAAGCGCTGTTTATAAACTAATGTAACCTTAACCGGGACGATCGATCATCGCGCTTACAGCATAAAAGTCTCAGGACACAAGGAATAAATGGATATCTGGTTGCGCTTTGGATGAGTAGAAATATCGCTATTGGATACCGTTAAGAAAATACACCCCAATAACTGATCCTAAAGTTCAGCTGATCAGAGGAGTTTGGTCTCTCTAGAGAGGAAGGAATGCACCTAAAAATAAGTATCTTTATGGCAGCCGCAACCAATGTAGGGCAATTACGCGGTCCTTACAGCTGCTAGTGATGATGTCATTCCCGCACGACGTAACTGGATAACTGTACGGTCGCTCGCCAGCTTATTCACTATCGTTTTGCTTGTCTTCATCAGGTGCCGGTTGAGAACGTGTTGGGTCAAGTTGGTGACGGATTCAAGATTGCCGTCAACATATTGAATCAAGGTCGTTTCGGAATGGCCGCTGCTCTGTCCGGTACGATGCGTGCTGCTATTCAGAAAACTGCTCAATACGTCGTTCAGCGTAAGCAGTTTGGGCGAACGCTGAATGAGTTTCAGAATGTCCAAGAAAAACTGGCAAACATGACAATGCGCCAGTACGTCGCCGAGGTAAGCCAATTGAGTTTTAGGCATGAGAATGGCGCAGTAATATGTAACACCTTTTTCCAGTGACTTCTGAGACTACCACTTGTTGGCTGTCCCTGGGGGTCGTTCTTGGGCGTTGTCTTTAAGTATTTATGTTGTATGTTCAGGGGAGATTTGCCTGGGTGGAAAAATTCAGAAAGTATTTGTATTAACTGCTAAAGTTAATTCATTCCATTAAAGGCCTTGGTTCACTCCAGTCACCGGTACACCGCTCTCTCTTTACAATCCGACTTACGCATCAAGAAGGCAAGAAAACCGCCGGTTGTGAGGTGGATTTCTGGTCTAAAACTGACCACATGGACAAAAGTGCAAATCACTCAGTCAGAATCAGTGCAACACATGCATCAATACAACAATCGACCTAGGAGCGACATGGCTCAAGTGGTTAGAGCGCGAATTTACTAACCGGAAGGTCCGTGGTTCGAACCCGACCTCTGCCTCTTGGCTTCCCCTGTATAGGTTTGGGCAGCCTGGCAGTATACCAGCCCTCGTGCTCCCTTCGGGTGGCATGGCAGTTAGGCACCGAAAGTGTGTTATAGCTGAACGGTTGTCTTTTTATTTTAATATCTTTTACTAGAAAAAAAACGGCATCCTACTCACAGCGTCCACAGTCACTCCTTAGTTGTGTCCACGGTAGCGCTCCGCTCCCATAATCACTCAAGGTATTAAAACAGATAATTCGACCACGGTAACCGTACCAAATAGTTTAAGAGGTCACTCTTGCGTTACCGGGTGGGAGGAGGCGTAGCTGATGGATGATACAAGCTTGATGCATGAGTGAACCAGTGGACGTTTCTTCAGCCGTGTATTGATGATAAAGCATTCCGGACGGTGATATGGACGTTGGTCAGCCTCTGCTTGTCAGACAGCAACATTTGCCATAGTCATAAAGAAGACGGTGGTATGTCGGATTCACGAGGCAGCCGTACCTCTGTGTGTGGTTGTTTTGGATGGTAAAGAACGGAAAAGCGATCCCGGGACGAAAACGTCAGTCGTACTAGTGAGCGTGCGTCTGCACTGGTCAATTTCCGTAATGTTCGTGGTATCAGCCTACACTGGGACGCGAATTGGTGATCCCTTTGGTCATCCTTAGCTCGTAGACAATAGTCTATCACGACTAAGGTCTTTGTTCAGCGGATCGTCTAAGAAAACGTCGGAGTTCGTCAACTCCCCCCTGCGTTCACTGCTCCCATAAAACAAGTCACTGAAGATTTCAAAGTGAGACCTAGATACCATTTCGAAGGGAGCTAAGTAGTAGCCTAGCTTGATCCAACGAACTGGCAGTAAATTTGAGAAAGCTCATGGATAGCGACGATTGGTGCTGCTTCGTCGGGCCATGACTGCCGTTTTCCTTTGTAAACGCAAGTTTACGCGTCTGTGTTTGATGGTCATTCTCACAAGTGTATCTGATCTCTGTTGGTGGTTTTCTTTCAGTCCATGGCCTTCATGATTGCCGGTTCGATGGATTTGGGCGCGCAGGATTTTCAAGTTGAAGCCGCCATAAGTAAAGTCTACTCATCAGAAGCTGCTTGGTATTGTGTGGACGAAGCGATTCAGGTGAGATGATCTTCAGTATTTAGTTATCTGTTGATTTTTCCGCCAATTTGTTTGCTTATTTCGAAAGACGCTATCTTGACAGATCTATGTGGTGGTGGGCTGTCACTCAGCTTATTGGTTGTGGATCAGGAGGCTGTTGATCTGTTCGCCAGGCTCAAGTGGTTAGAGCGCGAATTCACTGACGGAAGGTCCGTGGTTCAAATCCGACCTCCGCCTCTCGACTTCCCCTGTCTAGGCTTGGGCAACCTGGCAGTATCCCAGCCCTCGTGCTTCCGTCGGGCAGCATGGCAGCTAGGCACCGGAAGGGTGCTACAGCTGAACACTCAGGCTTGGCAAACGTCTCGTCACCGTACGAGGGGACATCATTAGTGCGCAGTGACGATGTCTACCTCTACGGTAGATCTTATGAATGCCAAGCCGTGGGATTCGAACTTAGCTGTGGCGCATACAATTGACATGTCGTTCAGGTTATTGCACTAGGTTCGAAACTACTTGACGAGTTTTCACTCTAAAGTGCACAAAGTGTCCTTGTTCGCTGCAGTCTGCAGCCAAAAGGGCCCCACTAACCCTACAGGATTCTCAGGCTATTTCGATTTACTGCAAACGTGATTAGCTGACCTCCAAGGCTAACGGACACTTCGGTTGATATCACTCGACAGGCGACCAAAGTTTGACGGACCATTCGTTTATTCTCATAGAACCAGTACATGTTCATTGTAATTCCGCCGGCTGAATACCGAGTAATTTAGCGGTGTCATGGGTTTTGCTGAGTAAATCTGTCTCTCATTTATGGCGAGGTTTTCACAGCGACTTCGTACTCAAAACTCATCAAAAATATGGTGCGCGCGACTGCTATCGATCAACTGCAGTCACCTTTCAGTCCACTGAAAGTGACTTACATTTTTGAGGCATCGGGGTTTCTATGTTTTGCAGTGGTGCAAACAGGCCATGGTATTTTCCTCAAATGACGTATTTCAAAGTAGATGCTGTTGAGAGTGACGTCGCGGAGTGACTAAATGAAAGAATGCGATTATGCCACACCCAGTGTGTGGTCCAAGATTTTGTGATTGCATTACTTGCCTCCGTGTTAGGGTTGGTGAAGCCAGCGGTCGTGAAACGAAACATCGGCAGCACATATCTACTAGGGTTACAGACTTCAGGGTAAGCTCCGTTAGACGATCGACTTCAAAGGCGCGGCTTATGGTTTGTGAAATTTGCAGAGCACATTTGTACATGCGAACAGCATGTTGTGCATGTACAATCGGCGCAGTCGTGGTGACGAGGATGGTGAGCTCTCTAGAAGGTTCCTCACAAAAGTGGTGTTCGGCAAGGATGTCCACTCCCCCCCGTTCTTCTTGTCAATCTGGAATACGCAGACGATATCGTCGTCATCTTTGAAGACGAGGGCGAAGCACAAGTCTGTTGAACGAACTAACCACCACTTTTCTGGCATGCACCTTGCACCTTCAAAGTACATCGTCATGCTTCACAACATGCAGCCTAGCAGTTCAAGGACAATCACTGGAGGTCGTGGATAATTTCACATATCTCGGTAGTTGTATTAGCTCTGACGGAAACGTATCTGAAGAAGTCAGTGAACAAATCTCAAAGTTTGGAATCACGTTTGCTAATTTGCTTCACGTGTGGAATAAAAAAAGAATGCCACTGAGTCTTAAGGGTAGCTTGTATCTTGCTACAGTAAGGGCTGTATTGTTGAATGGTTGTGAGACATGGCCTCTTGGGGCAGTTGCTGTGAGGCGTCTTCAGATTCTTTACCAATGCTGCCTCAGAAGCATTGTTGGTTTTGGATGGCGCCAACGGAATCGTAACGAGGTAACTGGAAAGCAGGTATTTGGTTGTGCAGCAGGTACTTCAATCCGGGAAAACATCCAGCACCACGGACTACGATGGCTCAGTCATGTGCTACGCATACCGAAACACCGTCTACCGAGACGAGTGTTGTTCTCCGTGCCTGCTTCAGAATGGCGCAAACCGCGAAGTGGGCAACGTGTGAAAGAGATGATGAGGAGTTTGGGTTCTGTTGGTGCGTCCCGCCTTCCCCTCCTACTCAACCTACGGTTCCACTCCATCGGGTTGCAGATGCAACTCAGCGTAGACAGAATATCGTGGGAGTGCATCGGCGAAGCTTGGTGCAACAAGCACTTGAATCGTACGGAAAAGCAAACGAAAGATTTCCATAAAGTACTGGAAGGAGCGTTGGTGCGTGGACTTCCTTCTTCACTCAGTGCAATCACAAAGTAACAAAATAGAAAAATTCTGGTTTATAGTGGGGCAGATGATCTGCTTCTACCCAACCATCAACATGACAAATCAATAACAAGATCATGTGTTGTCAGTAGGTGTCACGTGGTTTGGTTAGGTTGTGCCTCTGAACTGTCATTTCGGAGCCATGCCAAGCGTAGTGTGTGTATATAAGCTACATAAGGTATATATAAGGTATATATAAGGTAAATAACAGCTAAATTAGGGTGCTCAATTGCCTTTGGGTGATTCGCGATACCTTGTAAACAATTTTGGTGTTTGGTTTCGATTAAAGGAATCACGGCAGCGCTGAAAACGCTTCTTCCAAGCCAGGCCGGATCGTGTTCTGGATCCCGTACGGCCAAGCGCCTAGTTGTGCGGCCAACGTACTCTGCCGCGCAATAACACGTGTATGAGCATGTATGGATTGGTCTTGCCCAGGAAGCCTTTCTTTCAGTTTGAGGGCGGCTCTCTATTAAAGGTGGCCTCGTTGAATGACAGTTGGAATGGTCCACTGCGGCAGGCATTTTGGGGTACAGCGCACCTATTCAGCCGCATAGCCCCCCCCCCCCTATAAAAAGAAGGGGGCGTCAATGGTCATGATTTTCTCCGTGAAACTCGTCGGCTACCTGTCTTCTCTGAGTATGTTGATAATAAATACTACTTAGCTTTCTCTTCCGAACGTATCATCCTTGCTTTCGCAGACAAAGCGTTTTGTTTTTCTGTAAAAACACAAAGCAAGGGAAATTTCAAAAGCGCACCGAGCACGTGACCGTTTATCGTGATGACGATGATAGTGAGCTCTCTACAAACTTCCTTGCAAAAGTGGTGTTCGGCAAGGATGTCCTCCGTTTTTCTTGAAATTGGTGCCGGGAGAACCTTGTCAATCTGGAATAACTAAATGATGCAACTTTCACTTGATTGAATCAGGCCTGGGTCGTACGTAGTTGCGGAATTTGTCGAATTTACATTCGATTCAATCTTTCGTTTAAACAGTTTTCCTGTCCCGAGGCAATTGTTCTGGGAAGTCCATACCAAAGGGGATCCGAGTTTCGCTCTTATTAGAGCTCGTCCGCAGTGGATATCCTTGGCCATGCTAGGGTTTGAACTCCGGACGTCTGATGTGCGAGGCAAGCATGTTACTACTGATCCACCAGCGCACGCTGGACGCACCTGAATTTTCGTGTCTGAACAGGTGAACGTGTTCATGCTTGAGTGATGTGGTTACCCGACGCCTCGAACCGCTACCCAGTAGTTGTCCTGGTTGTGTCGATCGGTTGATCCGCTTGTCAGAGATTCCAAGTCAGGTAGCTCCATGCAGAGCGTGGACGCGCCATTATCCGAGTGATGCGTAATGCATAAAGCTGTTATTCAGGCTCTCATCGACTTTCGGCGTTGCCTCGGTGAACTGTCCCAACTAAGGAAATCATTTAGCGGTAACACCCTTTCGGTTCCAAGCTTCCATGCTACAAGAAGCAAGCACGAAGGATGAGATACTGCCAGGTTGTCCAAGCCTAGTCGGGGGAAGTCGAGAGGCAGAGGTCGGATTCGAACCACGGACCTTTCGGTCAGTAGGTTCTCTTTCTAACCACTGAGCCATCTCGCCCCCTTGTAGCACTCAAGCTTGACCACCACGTCGATGTGGCGGGTTCAGGTCGGCTGCTGCCAATGTTCCTCCCTCTCCAGATCATTGGTGGACAAACCTTCCGGTCGTAGGTTCTCTTTCTAACCACTGAGCCATCTCGCCCCCTTGTAGCACTCAAGCTTGACCACCACGTCGATGTGGCGGGTTCAGGTCGGCTGCTGCCAATGTTCCTCCCTCTCCAGATCATTGGTGGACAAAACGGTAGCAGCTTTAACCAATGTACAACAAGCACACGATTTTTTCCGCTAAAAATGGTGATAATGCTAGTTATGATGGGGGACTGTGCGCGTGGTAAACGTATGAGTCAGGGGTGCTATCTTCCCAATATAATGCTGGTCGATATCACAACCAATCCACTTTGTTCCAGCTTCACGGGGGTACTGGGTACATGAAACACGCCAACCTGGAACGAGTGTTGCGTGATCTCCGCGTCTTCCGCATATTCGAAGGGGCCAATGATGTTCTGCGCTTATTTATCGCGCTCACTGGGTTGCGGTACGCCGGCAAGCATCTGGCAGCTGCCAGGAAGTCTCCAGTGGGCATCGTCCGACTGGGAACACAAAGGCTCAAACAGTAAGTTGTACAGTATAATTTTTACTTTCTCCGCTCTTAAATTAGATGAGAAGTAACTTCCCAAAATACTGCTGCAAAGAAGAGGGTTGTTCGGCCTCTCCCAGAATATCGCTTCTCCTGAGACAGTAGCATACCGGTGAATGCTGTTATGGACTCCAAGGGAGCGATCTCTCCTCGAAGGATGCATCTTACGGGGTTCCTGTATAGTCAGGCTGAGTGTGTCTCAGTGTTTGCCAATCTCCTCCTGATGTATAAATAACGAGTCATTGGTCATGTGTGTGACCACACGTTGGTTGGAATTTCATCTCGGAAATCGGTCAAACTGACATCTATTTCGTTCGCTCTCAGGTCAAGATTCCGCATTATTAGATCTTGTGTTCCCACGAAACAAACTGCTTCCGGCCGTAAACCTCTTAATCAGACCGGTGTTGCAGGTAGGATACCGAAATTCACTTATTCAGATTAACCATGCCGACAGCATTTCTCATGTTAGCCTGATCTAACTAAAAAACTCCCACTATTGAACGCATATCCTATATACACTCACATTCTCAAGCCTGAGTGCCACCATTGGGGGCGATATGGTTCAATGGTTAGAGCGCGAATTTACTGATTGGAAGGTCCGTGGTTCCAACCCGACCTTTGCCTCTTGACTTCCCCTGTCTGGACTTGGGCAGCCTGACAGTATGCCAGCCCTCCTGCTTCCTTCTGGGAGTTAGGCACCGAAAAAGTGCTACAGCTGAACGATTTCTAATCTATCTTTCCAGACGAGGAAGGGGTTGAAACAGGCGGTGCTCGTTCATGTTTGTAGGCAACCACGCAACACACGTCGAAGCATCCATTTCTTATTCGTTTGTCTTTGGGGACCGGAACAGAGTGTTGTACCTGCTTGTGCTAGCACTCTGTATCTCTTCAATTCGCACTGTCCAACAATGAGCGGGTATCGACTGCGCGTGCTCTTGCTCAATGTGATTCGAAGAAGAGTTGCGGTGCGATGCCTGAACTATTGATAGTTGAAAAGTTAACCTTTGTAGTGTGCGTAGTGAGGAGCTTCTGAAACAGTGCGTTAGGTAATTTATGTATCGAACTGGGATCATGTTTGGGGTATCCCGTCATCAATACCGAATTTGGCAGTCCCTAGTGTTGGGCTTCTTATCCAAGACCACTTTATCAATACCCTCCCCCCTTGGTAGCCAATTTCTATCCGCTACCTAGAGGTTCCGCGATCACTGTTGAGCTATTCTGATTCAGTAATAGCCGTGGGTTGCACGCTCGGCTGTCAACTACTGCCATGCCTGGACCGATTCCAATCACGCGAGCTCCACACCACAGCTCCTTGTCACACTAACGCCATGGGGACTAATCACCATACAAAAACATTCGTTTACTGTTATTAATTGATTAGAGCATGTCTAACCACCCCTTCGTCATGGATCTACATTGTTGTCGTTGTTCTTTTTTGCCAACAACACCAGTAATTTTTGTGTTATGTACGGTGTATTCGAGTTTAGTGGAATAAGTTGCACTTGTCACGTGAACATTCATGTCGACCTCTGACGCGTGACATTTACCGTGAATAAGGTTTCATAATACTGAAGTGATTTGTTACCATCGGTCCAACAAAGTTTGTTGGATCTCATCGAATTGATGAGCACCGACTGCCTAGTATTCCTATACAGTGTTATCGACCACCAACGCCTTCAGCTCACATCACTGCTCGTCTAAACGAGGCGTGATCTTCCATCATCATCACTCTCAGCCGTAATAACCGCGTACTCGTCATACAGTGGTTGTAGCTCCCGCAGTTTCGTTCACCAATAACTCGGGGAGGTGGGTTAGGTAGCTGCGCATTGGAAGCGGGAGCTGATAAATTGGTGCATACATACGGCACCATGTTGAATGGGGGGATTGGGAAGGGAGCTATACATTGAAGGCAATAGCTTGTATAAATGAGCTCCATTGAGGGCGCGACTGTGCCATGGTTTATCTTTCCACAATTCGTTTCCGACCCCGTACTAATCCGCACTGAGAGAGAATGGAAGTCCCGTCTGATTCCCAGTACTATAATGCTTGTTGGCCTTTGGGGCCTTGGTAATTTTTTTCCTCTGGATGAGCTGGCGAATGATCAGGTGAAATTTTTCGAACCTGTTTCGCGTGCATGACGGGTAACGAGACGTCCTTTACTTTCCCAGGTGTACTTTCTTAAGAGTCCCGAAGTGTAACGAATATCTTGTCTAGGCTTGGGCAACCTGGCAGTATCCCAGCCCTCGTGCTTCCTTTGGGTGGCTAGGCACCGAAAAGATGTTCTAACTGAATTATTTTATTGTCGTTACTATTAGTAGTATTACGCTTTGCTTTCAAATTGTACAGTCATTGTAACCTTGGCGTCCTGCCATCCGGTTACGATTCATCAGTGTCTGATCTCTTCTAGACGATATTACGAATCAACCTTGCCCTGTATCCTATATCCCCGTCTTCAAGTTCTACTGGTGATTTTTATCAGTTGTTGGCTACTGGGTTTGCGAACAAGGCAGCTAGTCATGTGGTAACTAATTTCGGTCGCCTTCTTTCACTCACCTCGCAGCATGCTTACATATCATATGACCTGTTCCTCCCTCTTCCGTGCTTAGCAATTTCGGCTTCGGTTCTGGCCACACTCTTAGCAACTTAGTACCCGCATCGCTAATCAGTGTTGGCGAACATCTGGGCGACTCGATAGACCTGTTTGGTGAGGAGTGCATGATTCTACTCCGCAGATACGGGAAAGATGTTGTTGAAGAACAGTTTCGTCTTATTCGACTGGCCGATGCAATCGTGGAAATCTATGCAATGATGTGCGCACTATCCAGAGCTACGATGGCCGTGAAGGAACATTCGCAGTTTGCTGAACATGAAGTGCACTTGACAAATGCGATCTGCCAAAACGTAAGTTCTTATTGTCCGTCTTGTCACCCACGGTTGTTGTTGATCTCAAGTCCGAAGCACTTTGTGGATCCATCTGGTCAGTTTTTTCCCAGTTCCCAGACGAGATAAGTACGTATTCCATGTAAGGTGCGTGTAGAACCTTCTTCTGGCCATTTGCTGATGAACCAAAGGTTCTGAGTAGGATTGACAGCGCAAGTTCCCCATCCGATAGGGCACCTAGACGCAACGTAGAAGTCACTCGAGAATATACATGGCGTCATTTGAAAGCCTTGAAACAATCTTGGTCTCACCGATGCTCTCCCATCTAGAATGTAGTAATCAGGTGCTAGTATCTACTTCTGGTACTCTCTGCCAATGATAGAAACGATGTCTGGAATATCTTCCAATCGGTAATAACAGAACTGACATAATTAGGACATGGGGAATAAAGTCGCTCTTGTTGAAGTCGAAGTGTCGTTTATTGTTCTAGTGTTCTAGATGCGCGCATCTCACAGCCTATCACCACGATGAGCTTACTCTGTGTTTACATTGAACATCGAGCTAACCGTCTTTTGTCTCTGATCCAGTTTATAGTGTTTACTGGTGTCCTTAATCAAGGGTAGCTGCAGAACCTGCCAACGATATACGATATATGTATACATATGTATACAGCGTTCTGTTTCCGTTGTGTGGTTATGTGTGCGCGTATCCTTTTCTCACCGTTGGGAAACTGTCGCTGTATGCATCTGAAAACGTACACATTTTGAAAAGAGAGGTGTTAGGACTGTCAAGTCCTAACGAAAAATTCTACCTTTTGCAATATTTCTCTGTGTTGTAGCCCCCTGAGCCGCAGCACTCTTTCTTCCATTGGTTCATCTGCAATATAGCCTATCTTCATCTGGTTTCCTTTGTCTTCTTGAAGCTTCCCCACTCAAGTACTAGACTATCAAAGTGATAGAATAGATTCCATCAAGCTCCTAAATCACCCAGCTAGCACAAAGACCCAACAGAACCACGCTTAGTTATTCCACTGGGTGTCACTGAACCCTTCTGGACTTGATTATGCATTAATATGGCGGTTACCAACCTTAACACATGTTTGAGCATCAATTCATGAACACCCTAAATGTTGATCTTATGTAATGTGATACTGTCCGATTATATTCTAGCTTCTTTCAGTCGTTTTTAATGCAAGTGTAAGCGAAAAGTAAGCCTATGTTATCACATATCACCGTCCCAAGAGGTCACCACGAACTGTACGAATCTGTACGATAATTCACATGTCCTTTCGAGATCACCTTAGCAGGGCTTTTTCCAATAGGAGTATGAATTTAAAATGACATGAATTAAACTCTGAAGACATCTTGTATGATGTCCAGCTTGTTTATGAGAATACCCCTGTCTAGGCTTGGGCGACCTGGCAGTATCCCAGTCCTCGTGCAACCTTCGGGTGGCATGGCAGTTAGGCACCGGAAGGGTGCTACAGCTGAACGATTTTTTTATGAGAATACCTAAAACTACGATGAATGCAAGCTATACAATCAGTGTCGCTAAATGCACTTCACCAAATACTGAGTTCGATTTCCCCGCCCGTTTTGGTGAGTAGCACTTCACTGATGCTTGAACTCGGGGGTGAGTGAAAGTCTTTGGCTCCGTGCAGAACTTATCTACCGGTGAAATGAAGAATGCCTTCGCTGCGGAGTTATCTATCAGAAAATGCCAACTGACTAGTTACAGATTACTGGACAGGAAAGCAAAACTCTCATATGCATCTCAATTACAGAAACTGAATATCCATCTTCTCTTGAACGCGTCTTCCTGAACTTTCCTGAATATTCATTGAGTGTTGCTCAAGTCCAAGCAAATGCTGCAAAACAATCACACAAATCCGCAGTAGATCTCCCTTTTCAAGCGAATTTACAAGAAGAAAACATACTACTCGCATGCCTCCCCCATCAGTAGTATCATCGCTACACCGGTAGCTGAGCCAAAGGTAAAGTGAAACGCGCTGACAAACAGTAGTACGCTTGTGTGGCTGAACTTTTCGTCAACTGACCGCACCCGCTCTTCTAGCTTCGTTCATATCAAAATGAATAACGAAGCTGTGTATGTTGGGGAAAGATAAACACTGTGACAGTGGCCATTTAATACCAACTTCCCTATCCCAGCAAAGCAAAGAAGCAATTCAGTTACGTTGTATCCAGACGGCTATGACTCTTCGCTGAATAAATACCATTTACAATGTTGCTAAAGGCTTTTCTATAGCCCACGATCAGTTTCCTCCTTCTTGGGGCTCATCAGGTAGGTGCACTCTCCCCGAGTCTCCGTCAACCCTGCATTCCAGCTCCAACTGGGATTCAACTGAGTCACGCCGGTCACACTTTCGCTCCTAATTTTTCCCACTCGTGTAAAATGCTCCCGTTTCACTCGTTTATTTCCACAACATCGTTCACTTCAGAGTTCTAACGTGTTTCTCTCTTTTCGCCTACAGGGACTAAAGAAGGTCCATGAATGTTTCTCGGAATTGGACTCATCATATGATAAGAGACTGTATAACTCCTTGAGGTCGATCAGCTTTGACGTGTGCAACCACGGTGGAGTGCCTTATCACACACCTTTGGGTATTTAAGTCTACTGTTCAAAGTTAGCTGTACGCTTTTCATACCTTACTTGACCTACTCTGTGTTCTCACTCAGTGAGCTTCTACAAAACTGTGGCTATTTGTAAATTCTCATCAGCAACCGTTTATTTTCATGTGGCTTTTGTCTTTCCGCTTTCCCGTGATTGTCTTGAGAACAAGCGGTTCATTTGACACTTTATTTAGCAGTCGTGACTTGGCTTCATGACTAAATTTCTTCACGGAAACTTTATCCTCTAGATATATTGTCAACAACAGACCTCGACATTATTCGGTGGAACGGGCCGTGCAGTGTTGACCGGTGGCCGCTGATATGGTGCTAGCTGTCAAGCACAACTCCTTAGAACACACTGACGACGGGGTACTTTCTTCTGGAATCCCAGTTTCTACACTAGATTACAGCATCTGTGGGACTAATTCAGTTGACCAGCTTATTTAGGATTACACTAAATTAGTCGTGACGCAGGAAGATAGCCAACATTGGATAAGCTATTGGTTGTATCGTGGGTGGCCGTCTATTGGTTACGTCTGCACTGAGCCCGCCAGACTACGCGATAGGGAGAAGACAGTACGCTGGTCGTGTGTTGCTAAGCCGTTTGGTGAGAGCCGCCAACTCACCTGCCTTCCGGACGTGTCGAACCGATGATGACCTTGGGGATGCGTCACTCTCTGCAAGTGTGCTTTTTTTCCTGTCTGGGCGCGTCCTGACACCATTAGACTTGACTGAGTTGTTTTCAACCGAAATTTCGTCCTGGCGGTGAAGCCAGTCTATGTTGAAAAACTGCGGAGCTCCGTATAGTTGTTTCGTCCTTACTGGGAGTCATCAGCAGTACACACTTCATGAAACACCAGGGGGTTTCGGACCCTCCACCTCCCGTTGAATCGTATGCCTCGGTATTACGCCATCCAGCGACTCATAACTCAGCAGAACACCCGACAAGGTTTTCGGTATTCCGCTGATCGTCAACAAAAATGACTAAACTGTGATCCCCTTTCAGTTCACCTCGCTTTACAGGATGAAGGATTAGGTTAAAGCCTCAAACTGTTCACCACCAACATGCTACAACGATGCCTCATCAACGCGGGAATAAAGGAATTTAGGCTCTTTTCGGATGAGGGTACCCCTGAGTTCGTTTATGAGGGAGATGGGTCGTGGCATATCGTACGCTTTCCTTGCTGCTCTGGTTCTGAATAGTCAAATTTAAAAACCAGAAGGTTGGGTATACCCTAATACAGTTTATACTATGCAAGACAGTTTGCAGTTATAAATGCACCTTGTGTCATGTAAATACAATGCCAAAATGGAAAAAATCAGAAAGAGGCTTATCGTTTGAGCGTAACTGGTAAGGGTTTTTGAATGAATGTCTGGACGCGGAAGGTGTTGATGTTTCGTGGACCTGTGGAGTGCGGTGTTTCCTGTCTTGTGTCTGTGCGCGCGCGTCGAGTCGCATGCGTATCTATTGTGCGCAATGTGAAAGGAGTATTTTAGGACACGCGGCTATTCCAGACTGACATTTGAGTAAACCAAATAGCTTGACCTGTTGTGGGTCCAGGCCGTGAGTATGGCACTTCATGCAGGCTGTAGCAGCGTAAACAAAACGAGTGGCATGTTGTAAGTACGTTTTTCACAGGTCGAACCAGGCGAAGGGGGTGGAAAGTTAACTAAGCTCAGTTTAGCTGCTACATTTGTGTTTCGAACCTGAGCCCTGCATCGTGACTGTCTAGGCTTGGGCAACCTGGCAATACTCCAGCCCTCGTGCTTCCTTTTGGCCGATGGGCACCAAAAGGGTGTTAGAGCTGGACGCTTTTATTTTTTTATGAGTCGGGCTGTTGCGGTATGCGTAGAATTGGCCTTCACATCACTCTCGTTCGAACAGTCTTTCTCCTGTCCTAACGCAGTTTCTTCTGGTGAGTCCACACCAAAGGGAAGAAACCCGAGTCGAGTTTGGTTCTTATTAGAGCTCATCAGCCGTTGATATCTTGAACCTTGCCGGGTTCTAAACCCACGAGGGCACCCGACATGTTACCACTACACTAGCGCATGTTAGGCACATCTGAATTATCACGCCGGAATTGGCGAACGTGTTCACGGGCTGTGTGGTCGGTTTGTCCGAAGACTCAGTAATTGTCCCGGTATGCGATCGATTAACTCGCTTGTCAGGACTCCCCAGTCAGACGCTTGAAACCCACTGAACAATTTTTGCCGAGTTGGGGGTGTATTCGTGCACAAGTTATGGTAGCCGTAATACAACTCAGAAGGTGTATGCGCTAATGACAGTTTTTACTATGGTAGATGGTAGTTTACAGTTACCAGTTGCATGATAGAGTAAATACAATGCGAAAGGTGGGGTAAGTCAAAAGGTGACACTTATCGTTTGTGGATTACTGGTCAGAGTTCCTGGGTGAATGTCCGGACGGTGGGAACGTGTTTTCTCCGCAATATGCCTGCTACACGTGTTCCGTAATTGTCCGAGGACTTGTGGAGCGTGGTTGACTTCCTGAACGCGCGCGTGTGTGGTGACTGTGTCATGTCTTCCTATATATGGGAAAGTTTGATGTGTGGTTCCGACGCGTACAAGACGGAAACTGAATTGTCGGTCTAGGTTGCGAGCGGGACAGGGTTTCGTCACGTGATTTGAGTACTTGGGGAACAAAGGAGTTTCGTGATCTAGTGAGCACGAATGTGTATTAGATAAATCAAGTGAAGTTCGTTGAACAAGGAAGTGACCGCTACAAGTGTCCGCGGGATTGCAGAGTGTATGCTCACATCACTCGTTTGAAGAGCTATCCTTCTGTCCTGACACAATCATCCTGGGGGGGCTCTTGCCAGGGAAGGCGGAGACACTGTATACTCGTTTGGTTGTTGGTCTGTTCGCCGAGCTTGGCAGTTGGATTGCAAACGTTTGATCACCAATCGAGGTGACATCATCAGTGTAGGGTTGAGTGGGAGGATTCCCCCTCTTCTGCCTCTGATTATATAGCGTCTAAACAGTATTTGGTAGTTCTGGAGACCGCCAGGATACTACGACAGCATGCCATAAAAGTGGCCCACAGATCGACTGACACGTATACTCGTGTTTCGCGAAGTGGTGGAAGGATTCATTAAGCAAAACGGAGCTGCTACCCCGTCCTCAGAATTGCCTTAATCTACCTACCAGTTTTTCACCGACTCTGTTTGCTCCAGCTGTTCGCGCAGCAATGGCCACTATTCCAGCGATCCCCACCAGAAGGTCTTGGTTGGCATCAAAATAGTTGGAATTTTTCACGAAATCAGTTCTGAAAGCGCGACACAGTTACGTATTAACAGGTAATCCGCGGTTAGGGGGCGTTTAGTAATCGCAGAAGACAGTTTGCTAGGCAGTGAGTGACGTCTTGTAGGAAGGTTAGCTGTGATTTGGGCGGCAGTTGGGCGTGCTCTGTGAATTCTCCTTGTTGGTTCCGCTGTTGTATTTGTCAGTTAACCTTTGAGTAGTAGACTGTCGTGTTACATGAGCGGCGGGGAATGTCTGGTTTGTACTAATGGTGATGTGTTGACTTCCGTCCCCTGGGTGAGTGTGCAGCGATGAACCTGTGCCTTTCGTGAAGATGTTCGTCATGCGTGGAAATGGGTTTTCACGGGGTTACGTTTTTAGCCAATTGATACAGCTAGACGAGCGAATGTTTCGATTAACCCAATAAACTTTGAGTTTAGTTTCTGATAGATATCCACTTGCCTCTTGTTTACTAGGTGGCTGTTACTGAAGAGACGAACTGAAATAACCCGGAATTTAAAAGGCAATACTGCAGTCATCCGCCCACAAGTTTCTTCCAAATAAGCACCGCCCTTCCATCAAGGCCACCTATTTTACTTATTCATTATTTACTTATTTAGTTCCTGATTCCCCAAAACATTTCAAATGAAATGGATGGGAACCTTCTCTACAAAACTAACACTGTGTGGAATATGCTATTATTCGAATGTAACGTAATATGAACACGAGTACTCTGTCAATAGTCTTTCTCTCTGCATAAGTCAGCGGCGACTGGTTCTTCCTCGCTCAGTTTGCCTCAACTGAATGGGATACAATTTTGCGTGAATAGGATCTACAGGAATTTTCTGTCAGACGACAGCCCACAACGGTCTCTTTCCAACTCTGGGAATCTACGCTGAAGTGGATGGATGGCCACAAGAGATTCGTTTGTGGGTGCATAGCTCTAGAAGCATTTTAACGAGGAGGCGACAGGTTCTTTCAAAGTACACCTATCAACGTCCCAAGCAGTTGCAATCCTGGACCTGTGTATCTCTCTGGTCATTTACGTGAGAGAGCGTTCACTCGTCACTGCAGTTTTGACACCAACTGTTTTGGCATGGATCAGTTTCACTTGTGTGGTTCGGAAAGTCTATTTGCTTTGACCTTCGCATCGCACCGTTGATGGGCATGATGACTTCTTCGGAGGAAGAATGAGTTGGCGTAGCCGTCAACTGTGGCCGAGTAACTTGAGCTGCCTCATACTCATTGCAACACGAATTATTCGCTCGGACTTGGACGTGCCACTGCGAGTTAGTGTAGATCGATGTGCGCCCGAGATACTAAGGTCAACAGGCGATCTCGCATGTGCCTGTTGGTGGCCATCATTACAGTCAGTCACACCTCATCTAAACAACGAGATTCCGGGATCATCCATCAACTCCTGTACGCTCCAATGTGACACTACACTTCCCCCGTACAACACAGAAGTAACACCTGCTAGAGGCTATCCAGGACGAACCATTCCGGTTGTCACTGATGCGGCAGAGGCGTAGTTTCGTCCCTTAGGAACTGAATAAACTTACCTCAACTTGTTGTTGCTTTGCTCATACGTCCATTAGAGGAGAGTGGCTTACCGGTCCGAGCTGTAGTACTCTCATTCTGTTCCTAAATCGAAAAGTGCTCTCTATGTTTATGGATTTTGCCAGGTGTCTCTGTACAGCACCAGATTCCCCTGTGATCTAAAGTCACAATGATCGCTTAGTTCTATTTCTGTACCATGGTTTCGACCATTCCTCAACAGCCTATATTTCATTTGTCTAAGAATGCGATCCAGCGTTTCACATAACCTAACGATTACAGTTGGTTGTAAATGAAGGCGCACTCGATTCTGTACCCTTTATTCTTCTGGAGAACTTGAATATCCTGAATCCGGTCTGACCAGTGTGTGCACCACGGGCTTTATGTCAGATCGATCGAGCATTCGGCTGTGATGCCTGTATACCACCTATGTCTCGCGGTGGAACAAAAGTGTAGAAAGTATGATTTCACCGCAATTTTTGTGTCCACTCGCAAATGCCAGTGATTCCAAAGACGTCATTGAAGCCTTCAAAGTGATGTCCTGATCTTCGATACTCACGAGTCCAATTCTTTGTCGGTCGTTTGGTCAGTCACCGGAATGCTGCCGAGAGGGATGGCGGCAACCTGATCAACACACATCAACACCATTCACCTCCATGTTTTGCACAGTTAAGTGCCACACCAGGAATACGTTGGTAGAAAGCAAGCGTTTGAGAAACGTTTATTCTTAGGCCAAGATTGGGTACTGCAGAGGTGGACGACATCGCGGGTCCTTTTTCCGAACCAGCGGATCACAATGCAACACGGATCTTCGAGTCAGATGGTTTGGCTAGAAATCATTTCGAATTGATCAGATGACCAACCAGAAAGTAACGAAAAGCTGTCTCATCTGAATTTCGAAAGGACTCAACGCATTCTGTGCCATAACTAGCCTTGTCTCACCCACGTCTCGATGTTGAAATCCGCAAAATGGAATATTGACCTTTCTGCCGGAGTTGAAAAAACCTACCAAGTTCGGCAGCCCCCCTTCCTGAGTGCAGTCAACAGTGGTTTTCTGTTCCCTTAATCCAATACCTTTGTCGAATCAAAGGTTTCCAATCCGTTTTGGAATCCCTCTGGAATAACCTCTTCCGAAATGTCCGCGTTCATCTGACTCCAAAGAACATGGTTCAGGAATTTGTAAGCACTGCGAAGTAGTCTGATTTCGTCTATCTGCATCCATTCCCTTTGAATGGTGACGTTTTTACGGTATTGTGTGCATAAGTCCCGGTGGACTGGTGAAAGAATTCACTTCCCGAAATGGGAAGGTCAGTTCAACATTTGCTAACCTTTGACACCGAAATGCCATCGGCTTGGCCTTCAAGGACAAAGTGTACAATGTTGCGGTCCTATCTGTCCTACTTTATGGATCAGAGGCGTGGCAGTTTCGAGGACTTTCTTTGTTTGACCATTTGTGATGATCTGTGCATTGACCCAGACTGGTGAGAACACCAGATTACTGATGCTGGAGTATGCCGGGTGGTTTTAGGGAACGTTCATTCTTTCTCAGTAGATTAGCTGATCACAAGTTGCGCCGGATAGACCATGTGCTTCGTATGCCAGAGGGCTGTTTGCCTCCTAGAGACACCTCCCTGACTTGTGTCTGAGGGGGATGACCTAGGAAAGGTTAGTCCGCAATGTGGCGACAAAGCTTGGAATCCCTTACTAGTCAAGTCAGTCGCTTTGGTAGCCGCTGTCTCCCTGGATGTGGACCGCGAGACAAGATAAACCAATGTTTAGTGACCATAATAAATATGGCAGTTGGATGTTGTGGGGTTTGCGGGATGTGTATTGTTCACATTCACATCACTCTCGTTTGAACAGTCGTCCTCCTGTCCTGGTGGAATTATTCTGACTGTGTTACGCAGCCAATGGCGTTCCTGCATCAAAGCTATCGTTTCACTTATAGCTCTCCAGTCCTGCAACACCGGAAAACAGAACCGCTTGAAGACCATCAGCCCCAACGCTTGGCTCTCACTCCTCGGTGATCGAAGCTGGAATCACTGCACTTCGGTGGAGAACACCTCATTATCCTTCTCCTCAGTGATCGAAGCAGTAGCAGCTGGAATCACTGCACTTCGGTGGAGAACTGAACTACACGGAACACATTAATTGAAGTGGCCGACTGGTAATGCTCGTGTCATCTGGAACAAGGTCATCACCGGTAAAGTCATGAAAAAGGTTGATTTACGGAGGCAGAAAATAATGCGGTCCCTTTGTCCCCAGTTCATTAAGCACGGTGAGAGCTAAGTGGCGGTGATAATCCATTTAAGCTTGTTTGTGTGGTTCCTATGGTATTAATTTTACACTTCACCAACCAGTCAGAGGGAGATTGAATTCACGAATCGAGTGAAGCTTCCATCTGAGAAACCGTCACTCGAGAAGCCAGTCAATACGTGACCACGTGACGTTGACTCTACGATTAGAGGATGAGTGGCACTCTATCATGTCTAAATGAGAACTGATCATATCAATGATCAGCCACTCGTGCCCGAAAGGTTGTGTTCAAACTACTAGCCGGGAAGTCACGATTTCGAGACTCCCTGTAGACGTGCAATGCTGGTGAGGAGGTAAGAGGAAACTGCAGTGAAGGGCTTCTCGGCGTGGATTAGCTTCATTTACAGGACTAAATCTCCATTGAAAATTTCAAAGTTCAACGAGTATACGGTGAAGTTAGTTGGTAACACATGAGTGATCAAACGATATCCGAATACTAGGCAGGAGCGATTGTCTGTCGTGTTGAAATAATGTAATGGAATGACCATGGGTTTGTACTGCCAGTGTGATATATCGTATATACCGACAAACTGTTCCAGGTTTTTTTCAAAATGCACGCTTGTATACGTATATTCGTTGTGCGATAATACTGTATGTTCGCATACATACCTATGTGCATTTACGGCTATCTGTTAAAGTCAGTTAACCTTAAAAAGGCGCTTTGATAGCCTGTTGTATTCATTCAAACTCGCCGACTATTGATTTTCTTTGGGTGTGTTTAACACAGCAGACGGTTAAGTGCGGCACGCAAGCCGCGGTAACTAATGCGACTTGGGGGCCCTTAGGAAAACGTGGTTTATTCAGACCTTTTGTCAGTCTCACTTTAGAAAATACGAAGATTTATAGGTTGAATTGAATACCCCAATGAGCTTCTCGTTAGCCACTAGACCAGGGACCATCTTATACCAGAAAGTGCTGATCCCCTTTCCGGCACACTTCTGTCGTATCACTACCCTCATTCGAATGAATCGCGAAATGGTACCAGGTTGTCCGTGACTAGACTGGAGCCATCGTATGAGAGTTTAAACTGCATGGCATTCATCCATCCTAGGGACCTGGATCCCTACCTACTTTTTCGTTCTATGAATTCTGACTAGTGGAACTCAATTACCGTCTCTGTTCAACATTTCTACAAAGGATATACTTTATTGGGAAAATTCGCAGTCAAAGCATCAGAAACTGACCTTCAGCCTGGCGAAGCCGGCACTACGATCCATTCTTCTGCGCTCAAGAAGAGCTTATGACCGCTTAAAATACATTTGCGCGTAGACTGAAAATTTGACGATCTGCGAATTTTTCCTGGCTCCTTGTTCCCGTTTTTCGAAAAATATCCTAATAAATCATGAAGGATAGTTGCGCAGTCTATAAGTGTGTTCACCTTCTATTTTATCAAGCACACAGTACAATGAAATCTGGCTGTAACAACGGTATTTTCCTCAGCTTAGTTCTCGGTCTGAACCTCCCAAGCTAGCTTTCCCCTCAAAAATGACCACCAAAGATGCACAACGTGTATTAACGCCCAAAACCAAATAAAAAACATTTGTACAACACGTCGCACATAAAAGCACGCCACGAATAAAAGCACGACAACATTCTGGAATTTCTGACGCCTTCTGGATGCAGCATTGGGAACCAACATTCGGCCAATACTGAGTTATGATTAGCTGTTGGTTCAGGCTGTCGACCAATCGGAGCTCGCCTTGGTGCCGGACCGGCAAGCGGTCCGAAATTTTTGGTCAGTTTTATGCGGGGTAGACTTCTCGGCCGTAGTAGCGGCTCACTGCGGATGGTAAAGCGGTATCGGTGTGGAATTTCGCCTAAAACTTCTACAATGGAGACCATTCGAAATTTGGGGGAATCCTTTGGTTCCGCGTGGATTTATTGTCACAGTTTTCCCATCGATTGGGATTATCTCACTGGAACAGACGAGCGACACCAAACGCATCACAAAAGGGCTGACAAACATTTCAAATAGAGGCCTCAGACCCAAAATCCCCACACCGTTCATCCAGACCGAAAAAAAACTTGGATTTATGAGCTCCTGTCATTGATACTGTTGTGCTGTGGTCAATTTCGCACAGATCACCGACACATTTTGCCTCAGGTCGGTAACTTGAGGGCACAGGAATAATATCCGGCGTCTTTTCTATGAGTTCCTTGAACATGACATTTCTAAGCTGCTTGATGCTTACAGCGACATCCTGTGCTCCACTTATCCGCCAGGAGACACGAAAATCTATGCGGATAATCACCATGCGATTATCCTTTGAAGACATTAATGGGGGAAGCGCTGCTATTTACAGAGGGGAGTTTTATGGAATGGAATTGATACAGAGACTTATTCTGCCCCCGGACAGGACACTATTTGAGGCAAACGGATGACTTTTGCACCTTGTGGTCAGGCGACCGCTAGTTGGTTCTCCTAGATAGGCAATTGCCACTAGACCTAGTGACTGTGGCTGCACGACTGGGTTGGTACTTCGTCCCAATCTAATTATCTTCATCTAGCTACTAGAGTGTGGTTCACATCTCCAACTCCCCTGGCTGTAAGAGGTTTCGCTCGCGTGGAATTTCTGTGGTTCGTGTGGACTTCGTGAATCCTTGAGTTTTGAATCAACTGAATTTGATTGGCCCGTCGAACTCCTCCATTTCACTAGTTCTTCTTCCCTCTTTATACTGCTTTGATTTACTGATCCATCCTCGATTTCCGTCGCACCGCGGTCAGATTTGCTGGATCCTGACCACTTCACAGAGTATTCTTCGGCTTCGCGCAGTTTTCACTTGTGCTGTTTGAACTTCTGGTTCATATGCTGTTTGGCTGTACTTATCACTGGCCTTGAGCTTACCCATATAGTTTGGCGTTCACTACCAACTTGTTATTGGCTTTTCTGTTTTATTTTTCGTGCGGTTTCCAGTCTGATGGTTTCGAGATCTTCTGTCTTCAGAGGTCGGTGGAATTCTCGGTGGAATACCACGATTCCCCAAACTCTTCGTTCTGACTTTGTGTCCTTCTTGATCCGCATGTACGGGAACGAATGCAAACTGATCAAGTCGCTTAGCAGTGAGTTGGCGGTCGTGCAGAGTCGTAGCCACCACCCTTGCAGTCCGCTTGTTGCATTCTTACACTGAATTTCGAGTGTGAAGTTGAACTCTTCGTGGTCTCCAATATTCTTTTTGGTTTTCACAGTACCTTCCAAAGTGCCCCTGTAGAGTATTACGCTGCCGTTTTGGTATACTGCCGTGAAATTCTTGCAGTCCTCTCAGAACTGTTCTTGACACAATGGGGGAGTTTGCTTGCGTTATTGAATTGGCCGAGTTCGTTTTCGTTCCAAAGGTGCAATTTCGTTCCAGGTGCAATTCCTTGGACTTGGAAAGTTTTGTATAAAAATGTCATTCTTTTGAAATTTAACTCCCGTGTAGTTGCAGTGTGTTTCGGGTTGTATGGTGTTTAGAAGCAACTTTGTTTGACGCATCCGGAGTGATTATAGTGTGGCAGAGTTTCGAAATCGGTCCGTGTGAGTTGCCTTATTGTCTGTAGATGTTCCATTGGACGATCTGAAGATGAGCATGTGATGCTTCTGTTCTTGATGTTGTCGTCGGGAACGTTTAACGACCGACTCGTTTGCAGCAGTGT
The DNA here is from genome assembly GCF_000715545.1 of Opisthorchis viverrini. Lineage (NCBI taxonomy): Eukaryota > Metazoa > Platyhelminthes > Trematoda > Opisthorchiida > Opisthorchiidae > Opisthorchis > Opisthorchis viverrini. The sequence goes on from NW_008751792.1 coordinate 442,463, forward strand.
AGTAACGGTATTTTCCTCAGCTTAGTTCTCGGTCTGAGCCTCCCAAGCTAGCGTTCAAGTCAAAACAACCACCAAAGGTGCACAAGGTCTATTAATGCCCAAGACGAAGTCAGGAACAGCTGTACAGCGCTTCGTATATATAGCGTAAGCGGTTATAACTTTTTGGAAGTTCGAACGTGCCCTGGATGCGCCATTGGCAACCGGCATTTGGCCAATACTGGGTCTTGATTGGCTGTTGGGTCCAGATTTCTGACCAATCAGATCTCGTCTTGATGCCGGACCGGCAAGTGTCTCGAATTCTTGGCAAATCTCGTGCGGGTCAGGCTTATCGACCGTAGCAGCGCCCTAAAGACGTCGGTAAAGCGGGATCCGTGCGGAATTCCGCCTAACAAGCAGTTTGCTCAACCTGGCAATGACACAAGTGCCATCGACGTAATTTCGGATTCACTTCGTGGAGGACAATCCGTTCCAACTGTTTCATTGTGACCTTTGCTGTGAATCCTGAAATTAGTGACCCTATTGATGCTTCTGTCGTGTGTTCATGATATTCTCCGTTGATTTGTGTGATTGGGCATAGGTTGGGCATTTCACAGATGTCATCTTTTTCTAAGCTTCAAATGACCGTACGTAACTAGGCTATTGTGTGCTGTTATGTCATACAGTCTGGTTGAACTCGTTCACCCTTGTGGATGTATCGCTTGAAAATTCAGTTGCTCGACTGTGCAACAAAATACGTCATGATATGCGGTTATTCCGAGGACTTTGTAAGAATAATTTCAAGTAGAACATAAGGTTGATGGAAACTCGGGGATTGTGCTTACCTGTTGAGCCTCAGGAAGGACGAAACCGGTTGTGGGCTTTTGAATAGTTTTCAGCAACCTTGTGAGTAGCTTCCTTTATGAAAATTCATTCAAACCAGTTTTAGTGCGTCTAGGTTGTAATTTTAGCATATGCCGAGCGGAAATCAGGCTATGGATGAGAATTTATTGCGTGCGCAAAACGCCCACGCCCTTTTGTATGTTGTGAGGGGAGGGCTCACTTCGTTTTCGCGTGCCAAGCAGAAGCAGGAATACGCACGTTCTCGCATGGTTTACGTACACCTCAAGTTATGAGTGTCCCCCATCTCCATTCTCAAGTTAGTTGACGTGTGTGTATGGACGTGAGACTGTTCGAAAGTGAGACTTCTTAATAATTTTTCAATCGGATCCCTGATTCAAACGAGCTATTGGACGGCAACACACTTATGATTTCTTTATGATGAGAGTAAGGGAGACAACTGTGGCTTGGTCAACTGAGTTAATCAGTTATACCTATCAAAGCTGAAGCAACATGAATAGTCGATCGATGATGGTGTCAAAGATTGGAAACAAATGACAAACCGACCTTCGACCCACTGAGCTGTACTTTTTTCCAAAATAAACCCTAAGGAACTCAGCATTACAGAAAAGTTTGGTAAGCAGTTGGTCAATCGGCATTGTTATGCCCTTTCTCCTCATTCCACGCATTGGGGCTCTCGTTAGGAGCCCTTTGGTAGCCGGGAAACCAACAAAATCCAACCCGAATCTTTGCCCATGGTCTTCTTTAGTAGGTAGTGTGTTGTAATATTAGTAGTTTTGATGAATTCAGTGGTAACTGATTGGGCAACTTTTGATCTGTTCGACGAGCTTGACAATGGATCTACAGACGTTTCGTTACCTTTCTATAAAATGTCATCAGGAACTACCCACGCAAGAGAACACTGATAATTTCTCCTCAGATGGTGACGATACGTTTGAAAATCAGTTGCCAAGCTCTATGAACATATTAGCGGCCAAATCATCAATTAGCAGCTGTTCAATGGATTTACGAGTAGAGTGCTCCGTCGAGATGAACGGTGTGCCTTCTTGATAAGTTATTTGCTTGATGTAGGAGAATGAGTAGTTGAATGAATATTCCATGCCTCTCATCTTGTACCTGTGAATCATACATGTTGATGAATATACTTATGTTTAGCAAACTGTGCGACCAATCGCCCGTGAAGTTATTGTTGAAGCTAAAAAAAACGGGCCTTGCTCAAGCGGGTCCTCGAATCACGAATTGGGTAAAATTGCTGAGTCACGGCAGCACGGCTAACCATAGTTTGAACGCGAGCCATCCGTTGTGACCAATACAAGCTCGTTTTCGACCGTTGCAGTGATACATATGAATCTGATCAATTTTTCCTCGTATGGGTGTGATGGCAAATGCGCTCGGCTTGGAGCACATCTACGGCTCATATACGATGATTCGATTTGAATGAGCCATCCATCCTCTGCTAATCAAAGGTGAAGTGCCTGATAAGTACGTTGGAGGAAACGTCATTATGCACTAAGTTATTTTTAGCAAGGTGATATATCAAGTCAACTGCTTCCCCCTCTGTTGCTCCCGATGTCTTCCACGTGACACCGCGTTTCCCAACGCCGATTGTGCCGTTGTAATGTTTCCAATTAATTTCAGACTACTGAAATCAAATACAGTAGGCGCTGTGTCGAGAAACAGTTTGGGAGACCGGAACGCGCACGAACTGAGTGCGTTTTCAGTGTCCCAGTGAACTGAACATGTTCAGTCTCACGTTTGGATTAAGTATAACCAAATATACACGATGAGTTCTGACTTTTATTGGGTCGCGTCTAAAGTACAAACAGTACATGACAATTACAAAACTACCGAGTAGCTAAGGTAACAACTTGAACGGGCGCGATTCGTGATTATATTCTTGTGCTCTGAGTCTACAGAACCTTATAAATGCTCTCTTAAGGGAAATTTTATCTCCAGTCTAGATATGTAAGGGGATATCCATAGAACTCCGACCAATCACCAGGAAACACAACGATCGTTTGCTCGGTACAGTCAAGAGCAACATGGAGCAGCTTGGTCTCCACTTGGTCGACGTCGTCCGTCATTGAATCCGACAAATCTAGCATCCGATCGACGTGCATCAGAAGCATACAATGCAAACATCTTCAAAGCCAAATAAGTCTGCCTGGAGGGTTAGCCGTCTAGAAGTGAGTACTGAGTGAAAGCTGAAAAAATAGCATGGTGCGCCCTGGAAAAGTTGAGTTTGGGACGCACCAATGTCCGATAAAACTGAAGTTCTTCGATCTATCAGCTTAATTGACTTTCCATTCATTTGGACTTCAGATTGGTCTCACCCAGCCTACCATCGCACATCTTCAAGTTGTTCGTCTACGCAGTTAAACGAATATCGGTAGATTATTGATATTCTGTACTCTTCTTGACCTTCTCTTTCACGCTTTGGTATGATTTGTTATTCATGTAGAAGCGGCGGCCTTGGTTAGTGATCTTTGTCAGACTAACCGGTCTGCAACGATTGAGTTTATCCCCAAACATAGGGATGAATAAAAATTGGTCACAGAAAATTTGCGATTCAGACGATAAACGGTACCAGACTGCCACACAGATATTCACACAACACAAATGTCAAACAAACAATTGTTCTTCCAAGCGAAATAGATGGGATTCATCTCCTCAGGGAAACTTTTGTTAGACTAAACTGTCGAGGACAAAGCATTTTTGTTTGTACGGAATTGTTGGCGAAATATAATCATTTGCAAACAAATTTGGTTTTGCGAGAGACTCAGCCGGAACCCAGCTGAATGTATCGCGATATCTTGAATACTGTAGCAACTGAAACATGAGGCGGCCTGGTGCAGCACATTCAGTTGCATGGAAACATCACAAACGACAGATTCTGCTGAGTTCCAGCTGAGTGTATTTCGCTAATTTCGTGCGATTTGGTTTCAAGTGCAACATAAGGTTGACGGGAACTTGGGGACTGTGCCTACCTGATGAGCCCCAAGAAGGGCGAAACTTTGTGTTCACTTGAATCCAAATTGCATGAAATTAGTGAAATACACTCTGATATCACGGATACTGAATGCACCATTCAGGGCGTACTCGGATGGTGCGTGCACTTTGTTCTGGCAAGAATAAGTAGTATAAGTGTGCAAGCCTGATATAGGGCCAGTTAAATGTTTTCATCTTTCTGAGGGAAGGTGGGAGTACAGGCCGAACTCCCATCGGCCTTAGGTTCTGCTTGAACGCTAAATTTATGCAGTTCACGAAGAACACTAGTTTGCGAATTCCGTTGGTGCTAACAGAAGATCCTAATGCATTTCCGTGTCTGAATATGCTGTAAAAAACAAGATATATATATATATATATATTGTTGAGAACCATTCGACAGTCTACGAATTTTTATTAACATTATGATTATCAAATTGTGAGAAGGTGGCCAAATAAGTTCGGCGGGGAACTAAATTGGACAGAATTCGACAGATAATGTCACTTGCACACAACTTTCGTTTTAGGAGGCGGGCCAACTTTTTCCACCCGAATCTCTCGCTTTTGTCTCCTTTAACAGGTCATGTCTCACCAGGCCACCTCATGTTTCAAAGGGTAGAAATTTCGGGATATCGCAACATGTTGTTCTTAGACGCAAAATACTACTCATAAGGTTGCTGGAAACTTTTCGATAGCCTATTTCTGTCCTTGTTGGGGCTCATCAGGAAGTGGGAAACCAGTTGGTTTTCAACGAGATGAGCAACTGTAATTTGACCGAGCCTTTCTGGTTCATGGTGCTCGCGTCGTGAAGGTGCACGAGATTTTGACGCGGCTTTGAAAGGATCATCATGCAAGGGCTGGGTAATGTTCAACGAAAGACCTTTGTTTCACCTGATTTATGGAAAAATACTTGCAAAGGGCAAAAGCTGTTGAACTGCTCCTGGCTAGCCCATACCCTAGACGAGAAATTCAACCGCGTTCCAGTTGAATCCCCGGCAAACTGGTATGCTAATGAGTGTAGTTCGCCAACCTCGTGCAATTAGGGTTCATTTAAAACATAAGGTTGACGAAAATTCGGAGATATTACACCTACCTTATGAGTTTCAACAGAGGCAAAACTACTCCGGGGCTGTCACAGAGTTTTCAGCGACCTTATGAGTAGCGTATTATACTTGGAAAATGTATTGTGATATCTTCAACATCGTGCCAACTGACAAATGAGGCGGCCTGGCACGGAAAATTCATTTGATTAGGAATATCATAAATGAGGGATTTGACTTTGTTGCAGGTGGTTCTACCGTCAAAACTAAATTGGTATTATTATTAATTATTATTATTATTATTATTATTAGTGTTACTGTTCAGAAACTGTGATTTCTCAAATATCGTGCCAACAGCACATTCAGTTGATTAATATTATAAACGAGAGATTCACTCTCTCGTGGAAACCAAATTGGTCTGCAGATGAGTGTATTTGTCGCATTTGGTTTCAAGTAGAACATAAGGTTGACGGAAACTTGAGGACTGCGCCTACCTGATGAGCCCCAAGAAGGGCGAAACCAGTCGTGGGCTGTCGAAGAGCTTTCAACAACCTTGTGAGTAATTTCAACTTTTACTCTTCGCGCAATAAAGCTTTCAGATAGATTGTGAGCGCACCGGCAGCGAAGCGTCAGTGTTGGACGATGAGGTTATACTGTCGGTGACGATGATGATGAAACAATCTTTTCGCTTCCTTACCATCTCTCACCGCTGAGTCTCTCCGTGCCTAAGTAAAAGCACAAATTACTAATGTATAAGGCTCCGTGATGTTTTGTGTTTTGAAGAGATAAAACAAGCTTTGTTCCATTGGTGGTCTCGATCGCATTTCATGTGTATAGTTCCCTCCTCATTCTGGTGTGTCTGGAGAGGAACCGCAGCCGTTGGTTTGACTTATTTGGGAAATTATCTGGAATTCCAGCTTTGAATCAGTCGACGAAGACAACTTGGTCCGGATGCAGTTGTCGAGTTGGCCAAAGCAAACTGTCCATCAGAGTGAAACGATAGATGAATAGCTCCGTTTGTTGAGTTTCAAATTTAAACACCTCAATGATCATCGAGATCTTCTTGAGTGACAAATTACAACCGGAAGCAATAATTACCTACGGTTCAAGTGTCCCCTGTGCACAGGGGTCTTTCAGATGAAAAGCACTGTGTTTTCCATACTCTCAATTTTGTTTTCGGAAAAAAGGTTACAAGAACACGCCATATTTCTCTGCCTATGAAACAGAGTATCATGTTACTTATTATCTTGACGAAACACACTACTCATGAGGTTGCTGACAACTCTCTGGCAAACCACTACCGGTCATGCTCTTCTTGTGGCTCAGTAAAGAGGCGTACTTTCTAAGCTTTCGTCAAATCTATGTCCTACTTTAACCCAAATTGGACGTATGTCGACAACTATTCCCAATTGCTCACGAATTTGGTTTTGACCGGAGACTCAGCTGATTGCAGCTGACTCTAACGTTCATGACGGTCTGCTTCAGCTGAATGTGCTGCACCAGGTTATCCCATGCTTAAGTTGTTGCGATATTCGAGACATCACAATACGTTGTTGGCTCGACGTAACACATTGTCCACAGGGTTGCTGAAAACTCTTCGACAGCCCATGACCGGCTTCGTTTTTAATGGGGCTCATCAGTTGGGCAGTCCCCGAGTGTCCTACAACCCTATGTTCTACTAGATGCTGCATGATTCTAACCACCATCAATCACTGTGTCCAGTCAGTATATCCCAGTATTGACAATCGATGTTAGCATAGAAACACGTCACAAATGGCAGATCTAGGTAGTTACCTTTCCGGGGGTGCCAAGAACTGTCGCTCTGTAACGGGACCGTTTTGGTAAATAATCTTTAAACTTCCAAAATTTTCCCCACAAACTTCTTGTGCATACATTTTACGGTTGTCTAATTGGTTTCTTCGATAATGTAGCCATCGACTCCCATTCTGTTCCGTCTGCCTCACGTGCCTTGGCTACGTGATTATCGAACCACGTAGCGAGTATTCGCACATTCAAGACTCCCCATACTGTAGTTTGGTGAGATGCGACATCTGATGGCTCTCACTGAGGATGAAACAGCTGTACAGCGCTTGCTTCTCCAATTCTTAGCATAGATTAACTTCATTTGTAGTATGAATTGCCACTGGAACTTATCGAATCTCTTCACACTTACAAGAAGCTATCTCACCTAGCGGGTAACCAAGATGTTGGTTTGGAAGCAACAGCCAAGGCCTCCTGTGGAAATGAGAGCAACTTTGTCCTGGTCGCACTATACTACTAATGAAGTAAAATCTCAGTCGAAAATTCCTGACCATTTCTTCAGGGGTTCAACAGTTTTGGTTGATGCCAAGTATTCGCGTCGGATTAGCCGATCATCGTTGGTCAAATCACTGGACGCCTACGCATAGTAGGAGAACCACGACGGTTTGTGCTTAGTCGAAGGTGACGCCTCACGCAAGCCTCTGACGCCGATGTTGACCAGAAAGAATGGGATAGGCGGGCCTAAAGTCGATGGCACAACAGTAGATGTTCATCATGGAGGTACTGGCATCATCCGTCATTTCCTTTAAAAATTCAGCATAATGCCACATCTCGTCAGTATAGAACCGTTCCGGAATTACCAGGGAGCGCCCGTTAAAACACCACTGAGTTGATGGAATAAGTTTCTGTCACTGCGAGTAATCTTGTTTAAGAGTGAACCTAATCGGAGTTCCAAGAAATGTCCCCTGCGGTAGCCAAGAGACGGATCGATAACAGCTGGCACCTTCAAGTTGTGTTATTCCATTCAAACCAAGTGTTTTACACTACTCTCGATATTTGAAACTTCATTCTTATTGGATCAAGAGCTGTTAAATTGGGGAACAAAACGTCCCGGAAAATGTCAGAATGGTTCTGTTCTGTGGGACGGAGTTATATTATACAAGGTTTATCGCGTCACTATGCTAGCGCGGTGATTCTCAATCCAGTTCCCCATTCTCTGTAAATTGATCAGTATCACGTCCAAACCCCTCAAAGTACCAAAATAAAAGTGCAACGGGTATTTTCATGTGGAAAATTGTTCTGATGAATTACGACTGTTTCTGCATCTCAATCGATAGTGTATGATATAAAACCAAATCGTATGCGTGAATTACATATATTGCGCAGATAATTTGACGAAGAAAATACTCAGTGTTCGCGTGTCCAGTTTTTTGCTTTCCCTGACTATTCACAACTTATCGAATATTTGGTGCTCTGGAGCAGAGCATAACTCTCCTCCTCGTTCGTCTTACTTTGCCAGCCCAAGTCTTCTGTTAGTTTTAAACGAGGCAGACACGAAACTCCGGTTTTAGAACAAATAGGAGGTCAGGACAGGAAATGTTCGCTAATAGAATGCCCGAATTTGTTCAAGGTGCTCCGGAAATTTCCCTTCGAAGCTGCCATTCCGGCTGCACGCCGTTTATCATCAAGTAAGTCGAGATAAGCATTGAGATTGAACAGAGTTTGGAACGGTCAACTAGAGTTCATGTACGTCGGGCTATCTTAATCACTGATCTATGTTTTTCATACATAGAACATTTAGTACAAAATACCTAAAGCGAAAGGCACTTAAGAAGCGAATAAATATGCTGTTGTGATTAAACAAAAGTCAACTTGAGGACAAGGCGTGAAACGCCATTGAAGTTCCAAGTACATCAAGGCAGATCTATTATTTGAAGAGGCGCCAACAGGAAGGTAAACTGACTGCGAACCTGAAATGTGTCTCACTTCGGTCTTCTGGTTCTGTCCGGTTACGATAAAGCCAAGCTCATGGTTTTCTCTTCCTGATAAAGACTTTGCCACAAATGATTAAAGCCTAATACATGGTTTTTTCTAGGATAATTTTCTGGCTTCTAGAAGTTCGAATTCGATGCAATTTTTAATGGTACACTCCGTGTTCCACACCGGAGTTTTTCGTAACACACTACCATCTAGTATCAGATTTATGCAAAAACCTCATAGATTTGATAAGCCTCTTTTCATGTACGCGTTAAGAAGGACCAAAATGAGTAGATTTAGTAAGTGGAATGTCTCTAACAAAACCGATTAACTGAAGCTGAATATTCCTTACATAATTTGCCATTCTGAGCTACGAGAAACCCCTGTTTCAAATGTTTGTTTCCGCAGCACACCGAGTACCTTTTTGAAGCCGAATATGGACGTATAGAAGCGTTGGTGATGAGGGCTAATCATACTCATGTTTAGCTAGTGACCGGAAGATCTGTGGTTCGAAACTCTCCACTGAAGTCTTGTGAGATCCGTAGTGTTCACAATCCCAAATAGGGGTGAAACAGCTCTACTGTGTCTCTTGATTTTTTCAGCATAAGTTGGCCTCACCGACAGGAT
>NW_008751792.1:451720-509606 GCF_000715545.1 Opisthorchis viverrini
ATATATAAACTGTAGCTGGCCATCAACTACCGAGTGCACTGCAGGGCATGTTCGTCGCAGCTGACCTGACTTGCTTTGCTTTCGTTAGCAGGAATAACATTGTCACCTATCTGGCTATTTTTTCCACGTTCAAACTCGAGTGCGCAGGTGGAGAAGGCGAAGGCAGCTCCAAGCCCGTATTTCAAACTACTGGCTCGATTGCATGTGTTTAGCTTGACCAATAAAATGCGACAAAAAAATCACGTGGATGACGCAACGAATTGCACTGACGCACAAAACTCTGTTTAACTGGTATTTTTTCGAGAAGTAAAAAATAAAAAATGCATCTGTGCAGGGAAGAAGCTAAAGTCATTGATGCATCAACCTGGCCAGAATGCAATTTTTCAAGCCGAAAAACTGCAGGGTAGTGTATCAGTTCTCCTGACGTTACTAGTAATCTATAAGTAGCTCAGAATAATAATAATAGCCCAAGATGAATGAAACTCCCATTTGAAAAGTCGTCCCTCCAAGTACCATTAAATCAGCACGCGACCACGTGATGTGGACTTCTTGACTGAAGAATGATTGGCGATTTATCCTGTCTTAGTAAGAGTCAGTCACGACACTGATTGGTGGCCGAAACGCTAGGCGTTCTAACTGTTAGCCGGATCGTGGGTTCGAGACTCCCTGTTGGCATTTCTTGATATGCGCACTGCATACGTTGACTTCACTAAGAGGAAAAATATTCATCAAAAATTCCAAAATTACCCAACGTTGCCATTGGTCGCTAAATCACTAAAAGGATTATCGTAGGCTTGTGTTTCAATTAGGCACTAATTTTTGTAAGTCACAGAAGAGTCTCTTAACCGATCAGTCTTTTGTCGCGTCTTTTCACACTACTTAAATTGCTCCGAACTCCACGGAGTTTTCATGAACGTTGGCTCTTTTACACTTGCCTTTGTTTCATCCGTCCTATCGTAAAGTTACACCGGCTTCGAAAATCCCGTTACTCATTGGTTTTCAAGTTAACCCGGGGAATTACGGTGACGTAGTTGTTGGAGTAAGCCATTCACAGACTCCCATTGGTAGATTTGATAAAATCTGTATATCTTTGTAATGTACTACTCATAAGTTTGCTGAAAATCCGTCGACAGCAACCTCATGAGTAGTATATTACAAAGATATACATGTATCGCGATATCTCGAATATCGTAACAACTGAAACATGAGGTGGCCTGGTGCAGCACGTTCAGTTGCCTGAGAATATCACAAACGAGATATTCAGCTGGGTTCCTGGTGAGTCTCTCGAAAAACCAAATTAGTTTGCAAATGAGTGTATATTCGTCGCTAAAATTTGGTTTCTCTCCTTTATCGTTGCCTCCAGCGTAGCGAAATTCCCAAACTTTCCGTTACCATTTCTCATTCGAGGCGTTTTTTCTTTTGACTTATTTTGTCAACAAAGATCCCTGTTCTCCGATATAGAGCGGTTGGATTCAATCAGTGCCATATATAGATCGATTGAATGAGTATGATTTATTACCTCTGGTGAAAAAACCGGATCTAGCCTCACTATTCGACTACTCCAGACGGCATATGTTCACAACAAGGTCGACTGACGCTTTCATGTTATAAAAGTTACCTCACATTAATTAAAAATTTGGCCGCATGGTTGTGCAGCACGTGTGTGTTGCCAAAATTAAACTCGAATGTTCAGAGAAGCCTCCCCCGTGAAATTCACGTGTTACGAGGTATTCAGGTCACCACTGGAATTTTCCCATTTGTTTTTAAAATAATTTGAAACAAATAAATAAATAAATAATTTAAATTAATTAAATAATCTAAAATAATCTAAAAAAATTCTTACAAAAGATTTAGCAGTACTTCTGAAACAACAACAAGAAAAATTGTGTTTTAACCAAACATCTTGTTGAAACGGGTTGACGAGAATTCCCGACAACGTTTAATTAAAAAACACCAATTATGACTTATGACGTTGTACTCATACAATTTCCATATGGTCCCATCAGATGAATGCATACAACTAATGTAACGGCTCATCTTGCATCACGGGGGGGGGCGAGATGTCTCAGTGGTTAGAGCACGAATTTACTTACCAGAAGGTCCGTGGTTCGAATTTAACATTTGTCTCTCGACTTCCCCTGTCTAGGCTTGGGCAACCTGGCAGTATCCTATCCAAGCCCTCATGCCTCCTCCTGGTGGCATGGCAGCTAGGGCGTTACAGCAGAGAGGTTTCTTTTCTTGCATCATACTTGGTCGGTGACATCATTCAATGAAATCCATATACAAATTGGTAGATCACTTGCGACTCAGTACCACAGACCAGGAGGGCTGGTGGACCATGAGAGAACCACACGATGTTTTTTGGTGATAAAGGGTGAGTTATCGTGGTCTAAGTAAAATGGCTTCGGCCGTTGCCAGCGTATTTTGTTGGACGGTCTCGAAGTGATTTGATGGCATTTGACAGACCACATTGAACGATTTGGCCAAGCTGATCCAGCGATCAGTACCATGTGTCGAATGGGAAATTTTCAGGTAAGTCGCGAAACGAGAGTCTAAGGCGGTCAAGTCTGGCTTTTCAAAGGGTTACTAGATTGCCAAGTCATTAACAGGCCTTTGGTCACCTTAAAACGAATCAAAAGCCTCATTTCATTTGCGCTAGCTACAAAGTGTGGTAGAATTCAGATATTCCTACTGTGAAGCTTCGTTGAAACCGGCTGTTGACTTGTTCAGGCAATCACCTGGCTACTGACAGATAACCCGCTTGGCGGGACCCAATCAACGGTTCTGCAAACTAATCGCCAACACGTCCTTGATCACGTATCAGATAAGGTATTAAAACTGTTTGCCACTGGTAAGGGAGCGAGATGGACTCTGATTTGAACCTGGTTTCACGGTAAACTGATATTCGAAACCCGGGTAAACTAGTCGGGGGATCCGTGATGTGGACAGTAGGAACATGGAACTTTGAGTCTCACCTAATCAATTGCAGGAAGCCCTCTTATTGCCGTCGCTACAGAGATATTCGCACTGAACTTACCTGCTTCGTCGATGGCTGTTTGTTGTTCTGAGTTCAGTGAAAACGACAAACCCGTATGCACAGTTTACCTGAATAAGTTTTCATAGCGCGTAGGTTACGTTTCGTAAAAGGAAATTTGCTGCTGGGCAACTTTTCCACGTGTACTATCCCGGGTCAGTGCTAAAAAGTCTCCACCTGTGTAAGATCGAGTAAAAAACTCATTGAAAGTTCTGAGCTCAAGTTAACCCGTTTCTGCAGAAATCATTGCTTGTTTTACGAGTTGTAAAACGGAGACAAGCAAAGCTGTTCCTCGTTCCATTTCCGTTCTTCCATGATACGCTCATTCATTTGCTTTTGGTCGCCCCATACTCACACTGGGTATGCCCGTTGAATTGCTTTTATGGTACTTCAGAATTGATTTTTTCTTAAAAAAAGAAGCGAAATTCAACTTTTTAATCCATAGTCAAATTTAGTTACCAGTGTTACCAATATCTAACAAAAGGAATTGATGTGGTCGTTGGTTTGTTCGCTAAGCGGGACAATTTGAGTGCAAACATCAGTGCGTTTTAGGGAGCGTATTGAAACGCAGGGATGGATCGCTGGTTCCGTTTTGAATAGTGTTGCGTGTGTCTTAATATACATGATGATAGCCGGGGATTGATCGACTGATCGACGGTCGGGCACTGATCGATGACCACGTGACCTTGGAGCTTGGCCTCCCACTCTCTGGCAATTTGCTAGGTGCTGGAGTGACCTCTGTCCTTAATCCCCCAGGGTCCTAGTTTGACCTAATTCCAATGAATTTCCTATTTCTTGCCTTGCTACTATTACATTTGTTTTGAGATATTAGTCCTTTTCACGTAGTGTCCTTTGAATTTGGTCTGGTTCATTGCATCAGTTGGCTGAATCCATCATTGTATACCATGCTTCCAGAAATTCCATTCTGTCTCGTGTCTCCCTATGCCAAGTTTTTGGCGTTTTTCAAATGCAATCTGTAAGCTTCTTGGTCTTCACTTCTGGACATCAAGGATAGGCGGTCATATCATGTGACCACCGCGTTGTGTTTCTTTATTCGTGTGCATAATTCCCTCCCAGCCCGTCCAGCGTCGAGCCTGTTGTTTTTATTGCGGTTGACTAGATATATCACATTGTTCAACTTGGTTGTGTCTTGTTTGTCCTTCGGTCTTGAAGTCAGTTTCCGTAAAGTGGTATCCGGCCGGAAACCTTACTTCATATTTCTGCTCACCACTAAGTTGGGTGGTTTCATCACTCATGTCAGTCCACTGAGCTCATATTCATTTGGTAACCTCATGAATATTGTTTTAACCGAGGGTATATTCATTCGACTTTTTAAGCAGACCACCGTACGCTGGAAGAAGCCCCACCTAAAAGAGATGACCTTTCTGTGGAGATAAAGGCGTCTTTGTCCGGCTGCAACCTCTGAAGAGAGGCCATTCCCGGCAAGAAGCCCTTTTGCAGCTGTGGAGTGACTAACGTAGCGCATAGTTGGGGTTATTGGTTTAAAATCTTGGTTTTGCAACTGCGTTAGTCGAGTTTTTAGCTAGACAGAATGAGCCTTGTTCTCAGACAACACAACATGAAAAACCCAAGCGATAAAGTGCCAATCAATCAAGACGCACCCTATTTTTTATCCAAGACCTCACTTACTTATGGATTTGAAGGTCAAACGTCAAAGTTGCTACCTGCTTCAGAGCGAATGAATTCCGCCAAAAACCGTTTTTTCATATTGGAAAAAGCGACTGAAATGCGTGGAACTGCTTGCATTTTCAAAATCTCATCTGAGTAGTTTTCATCATTCTATCTACGACGGACGTCTTACTGTCCATAGTTGACAGTACCTTTTAGTTCGCCATTAGTTAACTGGTCTCGTACACTGTCGGATATCTTTCCTGTCATGTAGGATTGAAGAAATAGTGGAATATCTTTCAATAAATATTCTCGTTTGCACATCAGTTAGGTTTTAACGGAATAGCGGAAGCGACAGTTTCAACTGGGATTCCGTTGAGTCTCCCGTTTACAAAAAGCAAACTGGTATGCAAATGAACGTAGTTCACCAAGTTCTTAAAACTTCGGCTTCATTGTAACGTGAAGTTGATGGAAACTTGAAGACTGGATCTGAGTTATGAGATTCAAGGGGGGCTGTTGAAGAGTTTCCAACAACCTTGAATATCGTTACTCCAGGGGAATGCTGCATTGTTTTTCGATTCTTCCTCAGCCAGGCGACAAGTTGAACAGAGCCAGGGAGTTCCACAGAAGCAAGTCGAAGGACTGTTGGTGAATAGCCGCGTCACACGAGTCAGGAAGTGATTTCGGCTTCATAATGAGCGACTGCTGAACTCTGAAACAACCAAGGCTACAAATATATCACTGGGAATTCCCGCGGTCGGCAACCTGAGTCTAGTTTTAGCAGTAATCTTGTTCAATGACCTTGCCAGCTGATTCGCAAACCCTTCGGTTTCACGCAAGGAGACTTTGTCATTGGGCAGTCATCAAGATAGGCGAACGAGCAGATAGTTAGTGAGTCTATCGGAACTACCAATATACTGTTACATTTTGTCAGTTTAGTATGATTATTGATTATAGAAAAAGATTTACAATCGACCTCTGTCCTTATATCACACAAAACAGCAGCCTTGCCGTACTTGAATACAGAATTAGGGCTGACTTACGGATTGGCGGCCAAGCCCAGATAGCGGCAGTCGAAAAGTCAGTGTTAGATACTAACCAGGAACTCTCCGGCCAGTAGTCTCGCGCATCAAGCCCGTAATGACTTTATGATATGATATACAAAGTAGATTAATCAATATGTAGTTAGCTTTTGAATAGAACAGATATTATATCGATAAATGCCACACTAGTTGATGCTGGAGCGTGTCCAAGCCAGTGAGCACTTTTTCCACTCAGTCATTGGCTGGTAAGCTCATAAGATTTGGCAGTCCTGATTTGAACCACAAACGTAAGGAAAGTGTGAAATAGAACTTGAGAAGCAACTTCCCGGATCAACTGTTGAACTTGAAATTTTGAGCTAAGTTTTCAAATGATCGCATATTCCTCTCAATGGGAGTCACATTCGGTTTTCCCGTTTGACTTTGATATCTACCATGAATGAAGGTTTCTGTTCAGGAGGAATGGAAACTCAAGGATCATAAGTATTACTTAATAGAGGATAGTAGTATAGAGGGTTTGTGATATTAGTAGTTATAAATCTCCCAGAGAGAAATTGCGCAAATGTATGAAGTTGAAAGTATCTGTTTTATGGGAAAAGGAACCTTATTGATGAATACACTTTGGATGTCCCTTTTCTCACAAAAGAGCAAATGTTACAAAAGGCTAGTGGTTTCTTTCCGACGTACAAAGGGGTACTTCTGAAACCCCACAGTACGGTTTTGTTTTTTAGGAGAATAAATGAGCTCCAGCATCAAACTCGTTCGTCTGTAATTGGTGAAATGAGAGGGGGAATGTAAAGTGCGACCATTCATTTAACTTATGTGTACGGAAGAACGGTGTGGTGACCGACTGAAAATGGTGAGAACCTGGCGTTTTCGTTGTCAACTTTCATGTGGGCCCCACTGTCTCCACAGGTGGAGATGGAGCTGTCATAGTCAGAAAGCGTAATGAGATGAAACACCTCAGCAAAGTGGTTGCATTCTTCCTTTGGCTGATGTGCTGACAAGAATTCTTTTCCACTGTCTACATATATCGATTTGTTGTTGACGTTCACATATGAGTACGCTCTCTTAGCGGTCTAAGGAAGAAGGCGTTTGCTGCAGCAGCCTTGGCAGCCTTTGGATTTGACGGGGTGTTTTTCTTTGGCTTCGCCGGCTTCTCAGCAGCTTTAGGCTTCTTCGGGGCTGCAGGTTTCTTAGCCTTGAATACTTTGGGCTTGGTGACCTTGAAGCTCCCGGATGAACCTTTGGCCTTGTTACCGACGCGAACGAGGACGCCTGTCTCGACGACATGAAGGGTGTCACGACGGATGTGCGGATCAAGTGTCTCGACATCAACCTTGTAGGTGGTGGCGATGAATTTCCTGATGGTCGGACGTGACGTGCCCTTGCGGTCCTTCGCGGCATCGATGGAGGCCTTCGCCTTGTCGATTACCGGCCGGTGGTTCGCTGGGATCTTGGGCCTGGCCGACTTGGAGATCTACATGCAGGTGCTCGGATGAGGCCAGTTTAGACAAACGGACCAACATGTTGAGTTTCCATTCGAGAGAAAGCAAAACCAACTGGTTTAGCCTCGGTAAGCCTAGGTTTTATATGGTCCGAAAAGTGGCCCAACTACAGACAGAACTAGCTGAAGCGACAGCAGTGAGATCGTCTCATAGTCCACCTCACATCTTCCGTGTCAACTGGAGTTCCGCTAGACATGAAGGTGTGACTAATAACACTGGAATGATTTCTGGGGGTTCACAGATGATGAGTGAATTTTTTTCTGTCCTTCAGCATTGGACATGTGGTATCTCTGGAGCTACCCACTTCAGCATTTAAAACCGCATTTACAACTGCTTGAAAGATTGCAGCACGGCTTTGTATTCCCCTTGTGTTACCGAAGCAAACCTTCGTCATCTAACTGTGTCTCAGTTCATTGAAGTAATTTTCATATAAAAAGCTGAGAAAGTCCTCGAGGATGCTTAACCAACTGACATGCCTAGAGGTGCATTCTGGCGGAATTCTGGAGGTGGATTTTTGTTAGTGCTGCTGCCATTCAAAAGCTGATGGTGATAAGCGCGATGCTGACAAAGGTGGAGATAAAATTATCAACACTAATTATATCAGTATTTCAACGGTGTACCAGTCCCCACTCATTACTGGTTGTAGTTTTTCGCGGAAGTTGGCCCTGACGGTAAATCTTGATGCATATAGACGGCGACTAGTTGGAGGTGCATGGTGATACCTCTAAAATAAACCACTGCGTGTTTTTATGATAATGGGTTTTGGACTTTGAATAAGTTATTGACGCGGCTGCCGGGACAGGAACGACGTCATGATAGGAAGCGTAACTAGAATTATGAGTGAATTGATGTAGTTACTCAATAAAAAAACCCGTCAACTTGAAGGTTTCTATCATACAGTACCCCAAACTAAAGACTGAAGCTTCTGAGAGTGCGCTTCGGTAGAAAAGGGTATCCCAAATTTGAAATGTTTTCATAAGATGAAATACGATAATAATTTATGGTTACAACTGAATGGGACGTTATTACCTCCCCTCCACAACCATCCAAATAAAACCGCAGTTTCTATGGAAGTGAAGTGGAAACCTCCCAGTCACGGAGTCATAATATGAAATACGATAATAATTTATGGCTACAACTGAATGGGACGGTTTTGTTACCAAATATGAACGCGCGGAGTAGTGAATGACTTGCTCAGCTTGGTGATCGAAAACTCAAGGTCAATCCTTTTGTTGCCAGTTGCACAGTTGAGTGAATGAGTGAGTTGAATGTGATCATGTTCTTTTGATCAACCTGAAGAACAGGAAGACTTCACTACTCCTTTCGTGTACAACTGCCATTATGGCTTCATTCTTGAAGTAGGAAATTCTCAAGTTTCTCGGTGGAAATTGTCATTCCCCATTGGTGATTATGACACATGCGAGCAAATTTGGGTGGTTATTTCCCAGACCTAGCGGTTTTGCTCCTTTCGGCAATGCGCTTGTAGTCTCTTCGGAGTCACCCTGGTTAAATCGATTATGTAGATGCGTACAGACTGATGTAAACGGGGTATACAAGTGGGAAATGAATGAATCTCTTCTTGTACGTTTGTCCAACCATAAGCATAGTACAAAGGTCGTTTCAGGGTTCATTTGAGCTGAAATTAGATGAATCGTGAGCATCACAGCAGGTAAGAACAGTGCTAGGGGACATTAGGGGAACAGAGGCTACACGCTTTTCATGAAAAACTCATTTTTTACTCTCCGGTTGACGAGATAATGGGTCGAAATGTTTCTAGAAAATGGCGATCTACTCATTTCGCCCATTTCCAAATATTTATTGCTATTGTTGTGGACCACAGTCCCCCTAATGCCTTCTTATTACCGTGAACTCCGGTCTGGATAGCTGCCTGATCGCCTGGTGCGCTTGACCAAACCAGAAAAATCAATGAACGTGCAAACCGGCTGATCTATTGATCAATGTCGCGTACAAGTGATACTAAGAATACAACTCATCTGTCAAGGACGAGTGAAGAACAACCAATCAAATTTATCCCAACGAAGACGGCTATTCCATTGGCTGTTATGTAGTTCCCTTACGTTCGGAGCTTGTTCTCCTAATAGTTATTTTTATCTAACCAGTTAAGCGATTGTATAATGGAACACGGGTCAAAATTTACCTGAACCCAGTAGGTGCCAAGCAGTCAAACATTATGCGACATATTGCAGCTACAATCGTTCACACAGGGAATTAGGCCAGCAAACAAGCTGTAAGTTGTTGATGGATTGGTAGAAATCACAGTAACGTCAGTTTCACTTTAACAGCCCTAGTCCTGTGCACGTACAATTATTCTGGTAAGTTCACACAAAAGCGAGAAGCCCTGGAGTCGAATTTCCTTCCCATTAGAGCCCATTCTTGGTCGTGCTGAGAGTTGAACTTCAGACATGTGACACGCGACAGAGGCGGAGGTGTTACTACTAGCCCAACACTGCAAGCTGGATGCACCGGAATTATCACGTCTGGACAGCCGCGAACGGGCTCACACTTGAGCAAGGATTTCAGCGCGTCCAAATGTGCTAGCTGACTGGAAGGCCTCGACATGAAGGAACTATTCAAACGAGAGCAATACGAATACGAACAATGCACACGCATCCTTATCGTACAGTTGCTCCTAGCGCTGGATGTATCCGTGTATTTTAACACGGATCAAGAATCCACCAGCATACGTTCAACAATTTATGGCTTGTTTGTGATCTGCAACAATCGGTGTGTTCTTTGGATGCCAGATTGCGTATTACCAACAACCCGTACACACCACAATTACAAATTCATCGATTTACGACCATTTTACTACTCGGATGCAAACCAAAATGATTAAGAATATGGTGCATGCCCACCATTTTGTTCAAACTGTTTCCCTTTGATATCTTATTCACCGTCTGCCACGATTACTTCAAGAACTGCTCACTGGGGGAAGGTCTGGTGTAGTTATGGTTTCGGAAACGGTGACAAATTTGAAGTTCATGACAATGTCCTTAGCACAACATACTTAGTTTTACCGGCTATACCTGAAATGTCAACACTGGTTCTGGAAGATAAAGCAGGAAGGATGCCGGAGGCTTCAGAAGTAAACTAAGTTGTACCCTGACACGTGACACGAACAATGTTTGAATTTGTCTGCCACAACAGCTATACTAGATTGTCTATGGGCAACGGGCAGTCGTTGATCGACAACATAAGAGATGAGCTCGAGATAGCTAAGCCGTCCAACCTCAGAAACTCGACTTTTCCTATTTAGGCCTTGGAAACCTGGTAGTCCTCATGCTTTCTTTTGGGAGGGTACATGGCAGTCAGGCAGTGAAAGGGAATCGCAGCTGAACGAACGCGACTGACCGACAGCCAGAGTACTGTGAAATGAACATTATGGTAACCTGAAGGGCAATGTGAAGATCCAAACTGTTTGGACTCAGCTTGGTCAGCTGGTCACTTGGTAAACATATAACATAGGTGCTTTTCGCGAACGACTTCGGTGGTGCAACCTAGAAGGACACAGGCAGCCCTAATAGATCACGGGCCCAAAGTCATGGTCCTCACTGTCGATGAGGCATCGGATCAAACTATCGAGATTGGTTTTGTTGATAAAATCGAGACAGCTCTGTTTGATGGAACATAGGTAGACTTTCAGCCATATTATGAAACCGGATACCCAATTCGACCCTTTTGATTTCTAAAGGAACACGGAAGGTCCGTGGTTCGAATCTAACTTGTGTATATTGGCTACGCCTGTATGGACCCTGGCAATCTGGCTGTATGTCAGCCCTTGCGCCTGCTTCGGGTGGCATGACAGCTGTACACCGATTGTTAACTCTGAATGATCTACAAATCATTAACTCTCATCATATGCCAAGTGTTAGTAGGTCATTTGGAGGCATATCATCCGGGCGTTAAGCATGACTTTAACATTTTCCCTATACGCACACTGTTCCAATTATTACTGTACTATACCAGTTCCAGTACAAATTCCCATATAGTACTTCATAATCATTATTGGTTTAGGTTAATAAGTCGGGAAATTCGGCAGGTGAAGCAAAGCCAATCCATCGGTGTTGAGGAATACTTCCCGAAATCTGAACCTTCAGGTCACAGCTGATTGGCTGTTTGGTGGTAAGTCTGATTGTCGCATAAAGATAGTCACTCAGTCTGCTCCAGTATCCTAGTGTAGTGCTCTCAGGAGGGTGGCAAATTATTGATTTGTTTCATGCTACGACAAGTAGTAAAATGTGGCTTTGGTGCACTAGGTTTTTTCAAACTTTAAGCTTCCAGAGACGTTTTTTTGAATGGTTGCTAGTTCGACATCTGTCTATTGCGTACCATTAAATATTTTGCCACGACACTGACGGACTAGTTGTGGTTCAACAAAATTGTATGTAATAGTGCTTTTCCTAAAAAAACTGCAACCGTGTGCATTTATGTAATGCACTACTCATAAGGTTGCTGGAAACTCCTCGACAGTCCACGACCGGTTTGACGCCTCTTGGAGCTCATCAGGTAGGCACAGTCCCCGAGTTTCCGTCAAACTCTCTCGTTCTCTCTCTTGGAAACATCAAAACCAAGAGATTCAGCTGGGTCCCAGGTGAGTCCCTCGAAAAACCAAATTAGTTTGCAAGTGACTGTATTTCGTTCATTTCGTGCAATTTGGTTTCAAGTAGAACATAGGGTTGGTGGAAACTCGGGGACTGCGCATACCTCATGAGCCCAAAAAGGGCAAAACGGTCGTGGGTTGTCGACGGATTTTCAGCAACCTTATGAGTAGTACATTACAGAGATATACATGTATCGCGATAGCTCGAATATCGTAGCGACTGAAACATGAGACGGCCTGGTGCAGCACATTGAGTTGCCAGGACTCATCACAAATGAGAGATTCAGCTGAGTTTGTCTCAAAAAAACAAATTAGTTTGCAAATGAGTGTATTTCGCTACAACCATGTAATATCTGTGCTGGCCAGCACGCCTATTCAGGAAGACAGACAGACTATGTTAAGATGAAAACCATCCGGTAACTCGTCTCAGGTGTACATCCAGTTTCCCAAAAGTGAAAATATTGATCCAGTGACACATCTAGGGTGAGTGTTATTCAAGAAAGACCTGCCTCTTTCACTGGTTCGCTTTTTCTGTAATTCATTCATTTTCGACATCCAATCCAGAATATCGCGACGTCTACACACCAAGGTTGTTTTTTTCGGCAGGTTTTAACCACAACGCATCATGAATGCACCTGCCCAGCCCGAGGCATACCACACACACACCAGAACACAAACAGCGAGTCTCGGAGAATTCAATCAACTCACCGGGTCCCAAGGGGCTGATGGGCCGTTGTCAAATCCAAATAACGAATGGCGAGCTGGCTGCTTAATTGTAGAGTGTCGCCGCTTCTGACGGAACTCAAGATTCACACCATCTACTGCCTCAGGGTAAATATCTGCTGAGGTGTGGAAACGTCATACTTTAGGTTAGTTTTTTTCGAAAAGTGTTATTTTTTCCGAGAAAAAAGATGTTTTGAAAAATTTAAATGGAGTATTTCCATCACTAGTGTCAGGCCGCGAAACGTAGTTCTAGACCATTTGAGAATATTCACACTTTGTAATTTGTTTGTAAGGCTCGAATAATAACATAGCAACTAAGAAAATAACTTTTATTCATTGTTTCTCAAATGTGTGAACCGCTCATAGCCATTCTTCATAAGTTTACTCATTGTGTGCACGTCTGACTGAATTTTTAGAATTCGTTCAGAAAAGCAAAGTTTTCTTGTGCTCCACGGAGCAATGCTGTCAGTTCTGTCGTCCTCGCTTACTAACACGTTCTTGTTCAAAGTTATTCAACCTGTAAGGCAATTATTTCGTACATAGTATTCGAACCATCGAAAAAGGCATATATGGTATGGTACTACCATACTACGCTGCATTCAGCGGTCAAGAAAAGCTGGTTAGTATTGAGCATAGCTCACACCTAGAAGAGATATATCCCCAGTTATCTTCCAAGCACAGAAACCACATCACGTGAACACGTGATTCGGTTTCGTGACTGAAGAATGAGTGGCGCTATTTCCTGTGTGATTGCAATTTAGTCACACTGATGATCGGTCACACGTGATCGTGCGGCCGAGTGTTGGAACTACTAGCCGGGAGATCACGGGTTTGAAACTCCCTTGAGTCTTGCAAGGTGCGCATTGTTTGTGATTCCCAACAGGGACGAAAGGGCTAGGAAGTGCTTCTAGGCTTTCCAGCATAGCTGGGTTTCAATCACACGATGGAATCCAAATTGAAAGTGACCATGCCTGTTCATATTACGGTCAATTCTGAATTATATTTATCAATTTGTAAGCTCACCCATTTGTTGTTACACTGAGGCTGAGAATGAAATGTGAAGTTTTATCAAAATGCCTAAACGACAAAATTTTTGAGGTATCCCGACACGTGTATAGACGTAATACACTACTCATAAGGTTGCTGAAAATTCTTCGACAACTCACGACCGCTTTTTTCCTTTTTGTTATTAATCTGAACCGAGCTGATATGCGCGTGGATCTATTTCCAACTCGCCAGACTATGGCAGTCGGTGTGGTTACGAACAGCTCAGAAGACTCAAATTCCCGTTGGTGGTTTGGCCCCTGACGGTAAACTCAACAACGTCTTCTGACAAGTGACAATAGTAAGCAAGTGTATTACAAATTCAAAACATGACTTTGTGCAACGGACGATTAGATTGAGCGAACTTCAGTATACAAACGTCTTGATAGGCAATATTTCTTTTCCTCAGTACTCAGTCCACAGAGAAACGCATGTAAGGAGTTGCCTTCTCGACTGTGACGCATACTTTTAGGAAAAATGAAGAATGTGAGACGTCTCCTACAATTCTTGGACTCTGAGAAAGCAACATGCGTTGTCTTTAGATGATTTTGTTCCATAAAGAAGGTTGTATTGGAAATACAACCACAGATTGTGTTTGACTTTATAGTCGTGAGTAGTGTTTGGAGACTTGGGACGTTTCAATGGAGTTTCCATTCTGTAAGTGGAGTCAGTCTGGTCTGGAAAGCCAAAAAGCACTGTACACATGATCCGTCCATATTGGGAATCATTAGGATAGCGCTCCTCGCGAAACTCCAGGGAGATTAATTTCGGTCTTCTCCCCTGACGGATTCACTGCTCCAACAACTGAGCTCACCTTGTTTCTGGATACTATCATCCTTCCGCCATATGTGGCCAGACCTCTAGCCTGAGGATCCTGGGTTCGAACTCTCTCGACTTCCGTGAGATGCGCGTAGCTGATGATCCTCAATTAGGATAAAACAGCTGTACAGTGCTTCTCGTCTTTCACCACAGGATGCTCACAAGACAAAACATCTATTGTACTTTTGCAATATGGTCGTTGAGCATAGTAGTTTAATGTGAACTTTTGTACCAGATAGCCAGACCTAAACAAGAATTTGAATTTGAATTTGAATTTGAAAATATTTCACAGGAAGCTGAAGTTGTCGACTTTAACGTTGTTTTATAACCTATGATTCTGCAGCTTTGTCCCAGCTAACAGCTACCAGACTTACACGATTAAATTACTTTTTCCCCTGCAGAATTGAAAAAGATTGAGTTACGTCGTTGACGTAACCGGATGCTTTAGATGGCACGATAAACATCGACAGAATTTGTTTGATAAACGACTCGGATATCCGGACTACTTGCAAGGCGCGTTATCATTGTGACAGAAATTAATTGCGTGATTTCTGGACTCAGAGGGTACCTCTTATCTCAGATTTTGTAAGAACATCAAAGAGATATGAAATAAACCCAGATCAGATAGTGTTGACTGTTGCTGGCGAAATCCATTAGTTCCAACTAGTCTTATATTGTACAATTGATCGGGTAAACCAAACTAGACGTAGCCCTTTTACCACATTACGCGTACTCTAAAATCTGTTCAACCTGGTCTAAGGGGACTGCAAATTTCCGTCTCTCTGATTTCATTTTATAGTTTCGCCATCAGTACGATGACAGCTCTTCATCGGTTCGTCTGACTATGGTGCGCCGGAAGTGCGGAAATTGCTGAGCCGACCACTCCATCGAAGCGATCAGGTGATCTCAGTCGAATCTCCGACCACAGCACCAGACCCAAACCAACTTGAAACTCGGCTAGAAAGAATTAATTGCTGAAGCACTGGATCAAACTGCTGTCATTGTATCCGACAATTACACTCATTTGCAAATCAACTTGGTTTTCACAGGAGACTCAACTGAATCTCTCAGTCTTTATGGTACTCTATTATTGTTGGTCACTTGTAAGAAATGTCTGAAGTTTTTGTCAGGAAATACCCCGAGCTTGAGTTATCGGACGGTTAACAAACAAGTCTAGCGTAGTTTGTAATGCACTACTCACAAGGTTGCTGAAAATTCGTCGACAGCCCAAGACCGATTTTGCTCTTCTTGGGGCTCATCAGGTAGGCGCAGTCGCCGAGTTTCTGTCAACCCTATGTTCTACTTGACAACAAATTGCACGAAATCATCGAAATACACTCATTTACAAACTAATTTGGTTTTTCAAGAGACTCACCTGGAACGCAGCTGAATCTCTGGTTTGTGATGTTTCAAGTCTAGAGTGTACTTGATTGCTGAGTTAATCGCCAGTGTCTATCTCTTGTCAAGTTCATGTAGGTGTGTGACCAAGTAGGTGAATCTGGCGGATTAGGCAATCGTTGGTTCGATGTACATGCTCAGAGGAAGGCGGTCGTGAGTGAGTGCGAATGAGCTGGACAGTCTAATTTCTTAAAACGGGTAGGGGATCTGGTTGGGCATGCGACGTTTGTCAGTGGGTTTGGCAACGGACTTAACAGCCAAAAGAAAACAAGAAATGGTACTCGGTCAAGCTGAATAAGATTTCTAAGCTTTCACGATGAATGCAACTCAGAAGCGGCGGATTGCTAAGTCCATACTCCAATTGGGGATGTCCGTGTTAAGGAGTTCATGGGGCCTTCTGAGGTATACATCGTGCATCTTATCTTGTTAGATGCCCGGAATCTATTTCTCAGCACAGACCCCCAAGATCCAGCCCCCTGGATGATAGTAGGTTAGCAGCTGGGAGAATGGACAAGGCCGGCGGGCGTTTTAGTTTTGTTTGGGCTTCTTGCTCCAAAAATGAAAAACAATGTCTGCGCATTTCAGGTAGACAAGGTCTTCACCATATATCTGAAGACTCTGGAGATAAAATTCTAGCCTCATCAATTACGAAACTAAACTAATACGGGAACAGTGGACAACCTGTTTGTAGGAAAGCTTTCAAAGAGCTCCCAATAAACATGCGCGATATGAACAGTTCATAGTTGATATAAGCAGTGCGCGATATTCACGAACTTCTGGGACACACTCCGCCACGCAAACGTCTTGACAAATAACGACAGAGGTAATCACAGGGCCGAATCCCCAACCTGATCAACCAACCCTTCAGTTTCGACCTCCGTACCCGCAGTCGGTTTTGTTTGTGCTTTTTTCTATTCCTACGTTTGCCCATGGCACTCAACTCAAGATAGCAGGAGGCGTTAACGCAAACAAATGCAACCAATATTGGAATGTTCCATGGCAACAGTGATGAAGGTCACCGAGTCTGAGCTCACTTCGCTTATGTGATTATCCAATCCTAGGTCGATAATTATTTTCTTCGGACTAGCCACTCCTGATAGTGGCTACTTAAATAGCACAAGTAGAAGGACAAGAAACTTGGATTTTCACTCGCCCACTTGTTTGAAAAATAGATGTTCTCCTTGAAGAAACTCTGGTTAAACTATCCTCAGTTTAACATACGTCTTCCACTTATCTAACCTACTTGACTGTGACACGTGAGGTTAAATTCACGTTGAGAAAAAGCCAGCCGGTTGTAAAATGACCGGACTGATCTGAGCTGTGGTTAGTCGCACTGTGACGGCTATTTGTCGAATATCAGCTTGGTGTGGTTGCTTGAGACTCAGCATATTTAGGGTGAACTCTGAGACAAGACTTTTGAACACTCGTTCGGTGATTGTGCTTCTGCCTAAGTGCTAATCCGTCAACCGCCAAAAATATTAGTA
Source organism: Opisthorchis viverrini (assembly GCF_000715545.1). Lineage (NCBI taxonomy): Eukaryota > Metazoa > Platyhelminthes > Trematoda > Opisthorchiida > Opisthorchiidae > Opisthorchis > Opisthorchis viverrini. The sequence goes on from NW_008751792.1 coordinate 469,021, forward strand.
GTACATAGCAGAAACAAGTGAATCACCAAGACAGGAAGATCGAACCCGACCTCTGCCTCTTGACTTCTTTTGTCCAGGCTTGGGCAACCTGGCAGTATCCACTCCCTCATGCTTCGGGTAGCAGCTGGGCACAGAAAGGGTGTTACAACTGAACGATTATTATTTCACCAAGTTCTTGTCCTTAGAATCTTTTTCAGAGGAAATTTTTTTGGAAAGACGGTTTTCACTTTACGCAAGAGGGGGCTGTAGTTTTACGGTTATCAGACCCTCAACTGTGAAAAAATATTCAACCCATGGCTCATGGTATAGGCATGTTGATTTCCCAGTCTTTATTATGGTTGAAAAGTGCCTTGGTTGATTCTGCTATTTACCCGGTGGGGCCACACAATCGGGGGAACTTTTTTACGCCCATAGAAAAGAATTGTACGGAAGGAACGATGAATCTTAAAGATTTGTGATTGGTTCTCTTGAATAAAGCAGCAAAAAACACGGTACCGTTGAGAAACCACTTGCCACGAGTATATCAAAATCACTGTTACACGTTCAAAAAAGAAAGGATGGTTTGGGATTTTATTCTAGGTGCGTTTCAGCTTAAAATGAGGTCAAGTTATCTCATGGACTAAAAGACAACACACAATTGGTTTCAATCGATTTGAACATTCAAAGTAGGAATGTTCTGGGGCCCCGTAACAAAAATTTTTTGTTGCTTAGAGGAGGAACCAGAACTTTCATGTAGCACATTCTGTGATAACGCGTGTCTAGAAGTATGCCTACCAAGATCACGCAATTTTCAAACAGATTGCGGAAGACTCGCGCACATAAAAACTTCCTTTCTGAACTGGCTCACCTTTTGAAGTGGTTGGTTGAAGGTAGAGACATTCTACTGATATACGACACCTGACAGGCATAGCGTGTTCAAGTCTGGTTGCTCATCCAGTTCCGTCAGAAAACTAAGGGGCCGAGGTTGATTACAAGTTGTTGTGTACTTATTCGTGTCACGTGACATCATGCACTGTACATACACCGGGGCGTTTGTCGGGTAAAACAGCCGAATACAACTGGATTGTGCTTTGAAGTAGTCTTGCACAAGTGAAGATGTGAGAAAACTGGATGCAACCCTACAAAAGTCGTACCTTTCAAGTCGTACACTGAGCAGTTCTCAGCTGACCACGATTTGACTACTGTTGGGCTGTTATAAATCATATTGGTGAGCGAATCCTCAACATATATGCGTCCAAAGAAAAGTTGTATGGTTTCCGAACTTGGGTCAGCGTGGAAACAATTCTTTACCGTGAGCTCGTCTGACGCTCATTTTGGGCGTTTTAACCGAAGATTTCTTGAACCCACTCTCTAGTGGACATCGACCCCAGAAATTTACGTAACCGCCTAATTTCCGTCTAGGATCACAAACGCGTGACGTGATCGAAAGTTCATGCGCAGATAATATGTTCTGTTGTTACAGCCATTCTTCAGCAGAAGAAAGAGAATCCTCGACACAGGCTGAATGGCCAAACTATCCACCAGAGGAGCGGTCACCAACGCGACCAGTCGGTAAACACACACTATCCAGTTGTCAAATTTGTCAAATTGTTGTTAATTAGGGTGCGTTTACTGGTAGTTGATCAAATGACCGTTGATCTTCCCACTAAACTTGCAGACGTTTCGTCCCCTATAGAGTAAACTTCGTCAACGCGCAGCTGAGTGGGCACTCTCTCCTTACCTGTTTACTCGTATATAGCTTTCAAAGTGTACCTAATATCTAATCATGCAGTTGGCTAATCGGTGCATATCTTTCATATGGACTGTTCATACTGGACTGTTTACGATTTGTGCTGCGTTTTGGTTTCTTAGATAGCTCATCTGGGGTTTCAGGTATGCCTTCTTATTGGTCCGTCGTCTGCTTTGGTTGTGTTTTATTCTGATTGGCTGAGATGACGATTTCTATTTTTCGCGGTTTCTTTCCTTTAATCTGATTGGTCTGTTCAGTCTTCAGAGGACTCACTTATTAAATGTGTCGAAAACGTCAGGATTGGACAATAATGGAAACAGTGACTACTAATCGCCTTTGTGGGGCTTACCGTAACGACCGAAGAAGGTGAGCGTTGCCCGAATCACCGTATTCCAGCTTAGCTTGCGAAAGGTTTGTTTTATACTCACTCGGTAGATACAATATACCAAGCGAGGACTGTAGATTTGAGGTTTGCGCAAAACAGCTAAGACTGGAGATAACTCAGATAGCGAGTGCGGTTTTGCCAAGACTACCATGACACGTATTAAGCCTAGACACTCGGCCCTGGAAAACCAATTGTTTACGGTTTTTGTTAGAATTTCAACAAATTGATTTAACACGTCAGGTAGTTGAGATTACCTGAGTACCAATGGACCACTACAATGAATACCGCTTTGAAAATCGCTCAGAAAATAATTCGTCTCAAATATGCAAATTCTGTTACTCACAAGTTTCTTAAGAACTTGCCCACCTGGAGTAAATATTCTTTCTAAAGAATAGCATGTTGTTGAAATTTCTGAACCGCAATCACCGCCGGTTCCGCCAGATCATTCATGGCAGTTCAACCTGGAAGGTACTCAGACGCATTCCAGGTGATTTGTGTGCTTTGCGTTTGCCTTATTTCGAAGATATTTGCCTATATTCTTCATTTTGGCTGAATCCGCTAAACAACTATGGTGTTCCACAGAAAACCAAATTTCAGTGCACGTGGGGGACCCGGTCAACATGCTTCCCGGACCGGAAGAGCACGCGCCATCCGCTTGGCAACCACGAGTTACCGGGAATTCGAAGGTATGCGTTAACATTTGGTTCGTACTCACCTCATTCTTGTTTGAACAGTCATCCTCGTGTCCTGGTGGAATTGGATTTTGCTCTTACTAGAGCTCATCAGCAGGGCATATCCAAGACTATTCAAGAATATGCAGTGCTAATGAGTTCTGACAAGAGTGAGTTTTGAGTCCAGACCTCAAACACACGGAACCATGTACCTCAGACTTCATTCAGCCTGTTCTCTTTCTTATAAATGTTCACGTTTTGTTCCGACAAATTATCGAACAGCACTTGCAAATTGATCGCATTTGAGAAACCCGCTAAATCCATGTGGACCTAGTAAACGTTCTTCACAGTTACCGCTTTTGTTCTGGCGAGTGTTACCGACCAAGTCGTTTTCTAAAGAGCCCACGACCGTACAGGTATCAAAGTGGTTTTTGCAAAGATGACTGAAATCTAATCATCATGGTAGGTATACGAACATTGTGTAACAAATTTGGTGAAATGTGTACAGTGGAAGATGTGGGCAAGGTGAACCTGGAATCTTTAGCATACCGGGTGACCAACTGTTTGCAAACATTTGCAAAAACAAGAATATAGTCACTTCACGAAAAAATCGTTTCGTTCGGCAACTCCTTTCGTTGAGGTATTTGAAAGCATGAAGAAATTCTGTTCCTAGAAGTAAACAGAGACAGACATTTCCCGTCATACAATTAGAGATAATGTCACGACACAACAATATAAAACTAAGTGGATTTTGAATGTGATAGATGACACGCCACCTTGTACTTTCTCCAGGGTGGCTTTTGGGGCAATCTTTCCGGCGAATTCTGGTGATCGGGCAGCCATAGTTCCACGTTCTCCGTAGTCTTGTTGGATCGGATGTGGAGCAACTTTGCGCGATTCAAGATACCGAAGCAGTCGATCTTCGTAGTTGAATGTACACCCATCTGGCAAACTTTCTTTGAAATAGTTCATGATTAATCGTACGGCGTTCGACGGGCAGGTGATATGGAGTATCGCGTAGAGACACTCCAATTTGGCTCGGAGTGTTCTGCAGGGAGAAGTCAGATGGGAGAGTGGAGTTATCGGGGGGATGGCCAGTTAAACTGTTTCACAAAGCTGCACTGCCTGTGTGGATTCACAAAAGGCTGATTCAGGTTAGATGAAAAGGATAGCCTATCGCGGCGTAGAAGTTCTAACCCTAAATAAGGGGAAATTAAAAGTCCTGAGGTGTCGATGCCCGACAGTACTCGACAGAAAGAAGATTGACATTTCGGACATTTTGGCTAGATGAATGGGAAATGTTTGGTGCGGTGCAGATTCGCTACTTGTGTATAATTTCAACCAGAGTTCCCCTCCTTGACTGAGCATTACTCAGTGAACAGATGGACTGCCAATTACAGAAGTGATCGGTTAAATGTGATCGACCTAATCAATCATTAGATGGTGAAAGAACAACCCATATTAAAATAGGACAAAACGGTTGGGTGGACCAAATATCCTGGGTTGCACGAACATCGGTTTCACTGCAACAGTTTTAGGAGGCTGTATCGGGTTTAACTATGCCGACTGTTTGATGGATTGATTTTTTTCATTTATAAAGGCAGAAAGTTCCACTAGACGTCAAACAAAACACAACTTAAAAGTGAATACCGAGAAACGACTACGTGACTCACTTGCATTCATAATGAGAAAGGGTTTGTTTGATCAGCGAGTAGTACTCATTCGAGTTGGTTGATACCCTACTGGATTGATTTTGGAGCGCCCCCACGACTTCGCGTATCGTGTCGTTTCGATGTACGGTACATTGTTCCGATCGTTTTTCCTGCTCCAGCAGACATTTGTACTGATGTTCGCGGAGAACTGTCATGTAAAAACAAGATGAAATTTAGGAGCAATTGTCAGATTGGTGCTGCCGATTTGGAATGAAGCTAGTACTAGTCGAGAGCACAGAGAAGTAGTTTAGATTGGTAAATTCCACTGAATCTTTACCCTGGTATGCCTCGCATTCATCCCACAAGAACCGGTTGTAAACAGTGTCCGGATCAAGAACTACACTAATTTGTAAATCAATTTGGTTTTCATGAGACTCAGCTGAATCTCTCGTTTATTATATTCTACAGCTGAATGTGCTGCGGTATATTTTCATAAAGGAAACTACTCACACGGTTGCTGAAAACTCTTCGACAGCCCACGACCGGTTTCGCCCTTCTTGGGCTCGTCAGGTAGGCGCAGTCCCCGAGGTTTCGTCAACCTTATGATCTACTTTAACCCAACTTGGACTGTTTTTGAGAAATACACTCGTTTGCAAATCAATTTGGTTTTCACGAGAGACTCAACTGAATCTCCCGTTTATGATATTCTTCAACTGAATGTACTGGATCATATCAGATATGTCGAGGGAAAAGTGTCCTTTCCATTTGTACAGACTGTCACGCTGTCAAGCTTTCAGTTAGAATAGAATGTGCAACTTTGTGTCATGCGCTTGGGTTCCTGAGATTCCCTTTATTAGATGGTGCCAGCCTATAACTACGGCATAACTACAAGCGGATTCTACGTATACCAAAATCTAAACGCTGCATGAGTCTGTCACCTAGTCAGCTGTTTTGCTGTGACACCCTCAGAGTGAGTGGCTGCTATGTGACTGAAAGTACATACGAGGGCTAAGATCCTACCAGGTCTACCAAGCCTTTACAGGAGTAATCAAAATTCTGGGTTTGGGCTCCAGTTTTGGACTTTCAAGTCGTTAGTTTTACGCATGAACCGTTATCCTCTGTTTAACAGTTAATTACTCATCTCAGAGGGCTGTATGAATACAAGCCAGTACTACACACACCGGTATCAAGCTTCCGTGTGAACCCTTTACTACCTGCGACCTAAAAGAGAGTCTCTCGTAGACCTTCAGTGTCAGCTGTAAGGTACACAGTCACCACCGTCACTTTCGGCACCTGTTTTTCCGCCAAGACAACGATCCCTCTAATCGAACCACCGGACGATCGAGGAGTCATATCAGGCAGCGCCTCTAGCAACCATTCAGATCCGGGCTGTGGAGTCGGTAGATTATGATGTAGAAAAAGGTTTTAGCTTCGGATTCATCGATTGTTTTTTTTTCAAAGCTACGTCCACAGGACAGGTTTATACCTACCTCAGCGGAAGTGTAAATGTGTTTAGTGCAGCAATGTTCATGGGTGTCCCGCGATTCTGATCATTGTTCAACATCTACACTCGAGTTCACTGTGTTTTCAAACTCTTACTCTTGATACACCAAGAAGTAAGTGAAAAAATCCTTCAATCAGTCAAACAAAATCAAATTGAATAATTAGACAGATTTTGCGCGGAAGGACACTTTTGGAAATTACTGTCAGGATTCTCACCATTACTTTACCGTTAGTGATTCCTTCTAGATCACGACTCAAAATAAGGTCAGTTAACTAAAAAAAAAGGCCTCTGTGTCTCCTCCTATCACTTAATTAAGTTTTAATCGAATTATGATTGAGGCTGGCGGCGCTGATCGACACCTGGAATCCGACTGTTGTAGAACACGCACTCTCGTACTACTGGCATGGGAGTTTTGGTCGTCAGCTACAAAACGTGCGTCACATTTCACAGATCAGGTTACAAAACTGTCTTGTTTAGTCATACTTGGGGCAAGGTTCTGCCCGTCCTAGAGAAAATTCAAGTTATGCATTTAGTGCAAATCGACCAAAGGACCGTTGCAAATGCGACACGTGAAAAGTGCTATATGTAGCCGAAGGGTAATTATTTCATCATGTATAAAGTTCAGTACAAATGAACAAGAGATGCAGGAGTGATTAAGTACACGAAGTCAAGTATACACACTCACAAACACTCACCGGCCTATCCATTTGCCCACTCAGTCAATCATTTTAATCAATCAATCAGTCACGTTTTCAGGCCGTCGGTCTGTCAGTCAATCAGTCAGCCAGTCAGTCAGTCGGTCCGTCAATCAATCATTCAGCCAGCCAGCCAGCCAGCCAGCCTGCCTGCCAGCCAGCCAGTCAGTCAGTTAGTCAGTCAATCAATCAATCAATCAGTCAGTCAGTCAGTCAATCAATCAATCAATCAATCAATCAATCAATCAATCAATCAATCAATCAATCAATCAATCAATCAATCAATCAATCAATCAATCAATCAATCAATCAATCAATCAATCAATCAATCAATCAATCAATCAATCAATCAATCAATCAATCAATCAATCAATCAATCAATCAATCAATCAATCAATCAATCAATCAATCAATCAATCAATCAATCAATCAATCAATCAATCAATCAATCAATCAATCAATCAATCAATCAATCAATCAATCAATCAATCAATCAATCAATCAATCAATCAATCAATCAATCAATCAATCAATCAATCAATCAATCAATCAATCAATCAATCAATCAATCAATCAATCAATCAATCAATCAATCAATCAATCAATCAATCAATCAATCAATCAATCAATCAATCAATCAATCAATCAATCAATCAATCAATCAATCAATCAATCAATCAATCAATCAATCAATCAATCAATCAATCAATCAATCAATCAATCAATCAATCAATCAATCAATCAATCAATCAATCAATCAATCAATCAATCAATCAATCAATCAATCAATCAATCAATCAATCAATCAATCAATCAATCAATCAATCAATCAATCAATCAATCAATCAATCAATCAATCAATCAATCAATCAATCAATCAATCAATCAATCAATCAATCAATCAATCAATCAATCAATCAATCAATCAATCAATCAATCAATCAATCAATCAATCAATCAATCAATCAATCAATCAATCAATCAATCAATCAATCAGCCAGTCAGTCAGTCAGGCAGTCAGTTCGTCAATCAATCAGCGAGTCAGTTAGTCAGTCAGTCAGTCAGTCAGCTATTCACTCAGCCACAGACACGGATAAGTTATCAGCCAATGAGTTGGTCAAGGAAGCAAGCAGCGGAGCAAGCATTCGACCTGCCAGCTGATCGCTCTTATGAGTTTATGGCTTTTTACTGGCTTATTGCTTCAAAAGAAAAGTTACAGTGATGGCTGAACCAATATGCAAATTTTGTAGGAATAGATGAATAAATGAATAATGTGTTAGTTGTTTTCTTTATCACAGTCGCTGAGTGAAACAGCACAGAGAGGTGACTTTTTGGAGAAGGGTTTCCTGATGTTAACTTGAGTTCAGTGAAGTTCCACAGGGCAAACTGATGCTGCTCAAAATAGGCGCGTTGTCGAATATTCGCTTTCCGTATTTCATCAGCCACATTGGTTGCCAGTCGTTCGTCCGCCCACTGAACCATCCATAGGTGTTACTAAGCTAAGAAAACAAATGCACATCCAGAACAAAACTTGAAAAGCACTATCCATTATGAGGACAAGACAACTGTTCACCTAGGACCATGCTATCTGCCCATGAAATGTAATCACAAACGAAACTCCCCCTCCTCTGTGTTTGTCATTAACCCACCTCCATCCTTTTTACCATCAATCCGACTGTTTTCACCAAAGTATCTCGTCTCTGTACATAAATTATTTACAACTAAACATGGTCAGTTTCCTCAAACGTTGTCTTCAATGTTCTTCCTATTGAACGGTTTAGTTTACCACTCAAATTTCAGAATATTGAGGAACACATTTTCCACATATGTCATCGTAGTTCTACGAGATCTACGCAATTATCCCGATATCCCACTTGACAATAATAGTAGAAACCCTGTCATTCTGTCAACTAGCTAATGAATTACCAATGGGCAGTGATGTTTGTGTGTGCATTTCGGACTGTTTGACATTTAAAGTGACCCCAGACATGGGGGGAGGGGATGGCAACGGTTCTCCCGGGGTGGTCTGTGTTAACCGCAATTTGATTTTTATCGGACTAGATCCATCGCATTGGTAATACACACAACTGCATTGTGGCACCAAAATGGTTGTTTACAGACTGTGGTTTGTAACTGAAAAGATAACCACAGGTGAGTTATCACTTTCGTAATTCAAGGGATGCTGGTTTTCGACTGTGCTTCAAGATACCAAGCACATCCTCTTCCATAAATGACTGATGTCCGAATCAGTTTGAGCAAGACAGCGAGAACAACAGTGTTGGTGAATGAATTCATTTCAAAACGAACTTTTTAGAGGCCCAATTCTATCGTGTACGAAGTTTGCTAGAGCCTACTTTCGAGCCATCAGCTACAAGCGGACTGATTTTGTCGAAGTGGGGAGTTCTCAGGCTGGCAGATAGTTTTCACGATGTAACTTAGACTGTCGGCAGAGGAGCATAGTAAACGACGGCCTTTGTATAACCGATAATTAAACGATATGTTACTCGTGGTAAAGGACAGAGAACAGACTGAACGTCTTTAACACCCCACCAAAATATTCTTTTTTTCCAGTGAACCCGTGAACTAGGGTGAGCTCGGCCAAGCCTGAAAAAGTCAATGAACGTGCGAAGCGGCCGACTGATTGATCACCGTCGCGTACAAGCGGTCAAAAAAGTGATACTAAGAATACAACTCATCTGTCAAGGGCGAGTGAAGAACAACCAATGAAATCTGTCCCAACGAAAACGGTTATTCCATTGGCTGTTATGTAGTCCCGTTACGTTCGGTGCTGGTTCTCCTAATAAAAAAATTCGTTCTTGGATGTTCTGATCACCAGAAATGCTGATAGTACAGTGTCGCGTTCCGTCTACCAAAAGTCTACCAAGACTGGGCAATACACCAGTCTTGCAAGTTTTGTCTCCCGCAGTACCAAAGTCCCTAGAGAAAGACTGATCTGCACTGATTTGGCAGAATTGAAAAAAAGTATGCTGTGGTTACACAACTATCTGATCATTCCGTTGAAACGCATCTCAGAATAGGCGATCAAGAGGCAAAAAACATAATACCGAAGAAGCAGCTCCATCTAGAATTTCTCTACACTGGTGACAGTGTTTAAGTCAGTTCAAATGAACTTTGAACCCAAACTTACACTGATCACCGTTGGGGGTGTAGAGAAGACTATGCCACTGTCGGTGCTGAAAACTCCAACGTTAGTTTGCCAATTCTGTTGTTGTTGTTGTGGGGATGCAAGCATTGATATAACTAACCCAAGTTTAACTAACCCATGCAATAGTACCCAGAAGAAATCCGCACCCTGCTGGATAAATTGAACGGAGTCAAAAATCAAATCATCGAGCACCAATCATCTGATCTAGATGAGTCACAGATGTAAAGTACACTCCTCTTTCCAGGCCATAGCACGAAGCGATCGTGTATTTTGGCTGAATTCCCTCGAGGCACTATTGATTACCCGATTCTAACTTGTATTGTGCGCTGAGAAAAACACGGCAGTCACTCTTAGACTACCTTTATTCTGTTGATCGGTTATGTTACAGTTCAGTTGCACATAGTAGACAGGATCATACAAGTAAATTCATCCCCCAACGCTGTTGGTTTTATTTTCTTGTTCAAACATCCTCTTTCGTCTGTTGAGCAGACAACCCAGGAAACGTGCTGGTCCAGAATCGCTGGTGACCAGTTATCAACCGCAGCTTTTGTTGAAACCTCAGAATCTTATAATCAGTGCCATAATGGGAACAAATTGGCATTGAAGCCATAAAATATGAATCCAAAGAATGGATTTGTTCACCTCAATTTCATGGTGACGTATTTGTGTCAATTCACAGAAGCAGGAACTCGCATCTCCGTTTGTCTATTTGAGCTGATCACGTAAGTGATTGGGGGGGGGGACAGCGGAAATTGACTGCCCCCATAAAGAAACTCTCCAGAGGAATGGGATTGAACTCATAACCAATCAGTGCAGTGTGCAAAATGTTGGATTTGCAGAGCGGACCAAGAAGAGTCCCTGTGTGTTCGTACATAAACATACCGGAAAACGGTCACGAATCAACACCTTCACGATGCTTTGCTCATACAGCTTGTCCGGCACTGAAATCTACGGTAATCGGAACACACCCAATGCACACATGGTGCTCAATTGATAGCCCTCCGCTTTCTCTGGCACTAAGGAAATGATGTTGCAGCATCAGGCGTCGTATTGGGTCTATTTACGGACTCCCATGGAAACCATTTGATGCTAAAATACAAACCAGTTTGGCTGGGGATCAGATGCACATGAACTGCAAATAGTCGAGGTTATGGCTGCAAACTCCATGGTTCACGTGAACAATATTTGATAGATAACCAATACAAGTAACGCATTCGACTGCCAGACATGTCGTGTTTTTACGAATCAATGGATCCGTGTTCCGGAGCAGAATTCAATCCATTGCTTTTTTTCGACAGCACATGCAGAGGTCTGCAAGATTTTGCAGCTGTAATGGTTGAGTGGACTTTTGCTGTCATTGTTCATCGTGAAAGTCCATTTGTATGTTCAGTCGTGACGAAACAACATCCTACACTTCAAACAAAATAATTGAATAGATCCATATTTTTGGTCTCTGTTCATTTTACGCTAGATCAGCTGTTTTTATCGACAGTCACGTAATGGCTGATATTCCGAGTAATGTGTTCTTCCAAGAACCAACTGTGAAATCGGTCCTGGCAGTTACGTTTACGCACTATTTGCAAGCTGCACCTGCTTGTGATAGTTCGCCAAGTAGATCGGTGAACAGATGAACGGCCACCTGATCAACCACCATGAAAACGCACCCAAACTATTAGTGCAAAGGTGCGTACTACTGATGAAACATTTGAGTAGTGTGTGATCTGCCGTCCAAGCTCCGCACCCGCACCTGATGGAAGATGAACATTACCACTTGAAGTAATAAACCGGTTTTCAGTGTTCATCCATTATCGATCAATATTCAAATACATTTCAGGAAATTTCAAGTGGACACTTGAGAATGTTCATTTTTCAAAATCTCTGTTCAGATGGGGTGATCAGTTGTAACCGCTTATATGCGATTTCGCAGCGAAGAAAGCTCCGACTTTTACCAGGGGTTTGTCACTCCTTGCCTGCATGCACCATTAGTCAGTTAAAAAATTGACAAAAGATCACTTTAACCCAAAAGGATGAGCATTCGCTGGCCTACTAAGCAGTCGTTGAACCTGTGAGAACACGAATGAGACTAATCTCATATAGAGAAGGTGTTGGGTCATCCAATTTCTGGTCTCAGCATACTGTGAAGACTCTTAAAATCCAATCAAAGCTGAGCCGACATATGAATTGATTAATACTCATTGATAAGATATTTATCCAACAGGCTGGCTCAGTCGTATTTCACTAGTGTTCAGAATGTTATTTTTCCAACATTTACTTTATGGTCACTAGAAACGAATTTGGAGAGCACCGGAATATTTTGCTTGCTTTCTGCTCACAGTACTTTTCTCAAGATGTACTCTGCATCCGACCAAAGACGGCCGACTGAATTATCCAGGTTTATACCGTACACCAATTTTGCAGAAATCGCCATTCGAGAGTAACGCTTGGTCGAAGGTAGCACATCGACTTCTACACGTACTCAGCTACTTACAAATAAAATCAGTAGTATACGCCCTCCTAACAAAGATTAGTTGAACCTCAAGGTCCTGGTTACGAAGATAAAGATCTAGATAGGATGAGTTCTTCGAGAACGATATCCTCGAATTAGTGAATGATCGAGACGAATGTTCCAGAAGAAACTTTTCTGTCAGAGGAAACGAATACTCCCCGGATTGAACTCAAATTCTGCGACACTATTTTTTGGTCTGGTATCGTAATCACAACAGGATGAAGGCATAATAACTACTTTCGTTCGATTACGTCACTTCTGGATCAGAGGAAGAGCTTTTGGCAGTCTATTGATTGCGCGCAATTCATATGAAAAAAACAGTGTTCCCATCTTGTTGAAGTTTATTGCGGCCAGCACGTTGGTTATTATTTTTATTGCACTGCGAATGATTACTACTCATTCATACGTTTTTATTGCAACAGTCCTCCTACCGCCTCCCCCTGAACGTTGCTGTTCCTGTGCAATGACAGTGACGGTTAATGGATAGAACGAGAACACAAGACAGTAGAATGCTGTCAATGCACTTAGTGAGACAGGAAAACTAGTCCGCTTGTGTTTTAACGAATGGACTAAATTGTTTTATTTTTTTGGTCTGTCACAGCTAGGAGCGTAGCAGCAACTGTTCAAGAAAATAAATGTACACCCGTTGGAACTTTTGCTCGGTGATGTAAGGCGAGTTTTTGTTAAAGTTCAAAAGATCTCATCTATCCTCAGTCAGAATCGAGTTCTATTTTCAAATAAACTGTGAAAAATGTAACCAGGACCTGTATACTTACATCTAAGGGATTTCTATAAATCCACGTTGCACGACCTCCAAATTCAAAGTGAAATCTCATAGTGTCTGGATCATTGTATTGGAAGCCCAGAAATCACCAAGATGATTAGAACTGACGGCGTTTTAGATGAGAGGGTGGACACCTGGCGGTGACACTCTCGTAGTCGGGCCTGTTAGTCATCAGTACGGTGATGTCACCTCATTTAGTGACGGAACTTTTGCAACCCAACTACGAAGCTTGACAAAGAGACCAACAATCAAGCTGAGCATCCGAGCGACGTAAGTTCCGCAAACTTACAATCAGGCAAGAACTGGTTCAGTTTGACCTCCACTCGAGCAATTCACGTTCTGTAGACCAACGAACGGTTGTTTTGTCACCTTCTAATATAATTCATAATATGCGAACAGGTTTCGACGCAAGAAGAAAACTGCTGTGTGCTAGAAAACTGTTTTTTTCTTTGTTTGAAACCATCAGTGGTTTACGTCGTGGGAGATTTGGTAAATGAAATCCATCTATGCTGAGAAGTAGTTGTTTCATCCACATTGGGAGTCATCACCAGAGCGCATCCCATTAAACTCCAGTAGAGGGTTTTGAACCCGCGACCTTCCGTCCAGTGCTTGAACACTTGACCGTTCGGCCACGAGCAGTGGACCAGCATTGTGATCAACTCTCACCCAGACAGGACAGCGCCACCGATCCTCCAATCACCGAAGGCACGTCACGTGTTCACATGTTAACTGGTCGCCCGAGGGACAACCTCTTAGATGGAAATTTCACTCATCTTGCGCACTTCCCTTCATCTGAGATGCTTGTGTAGGAAGGAAATCACCTTGCTCCGAAGTCGCTTATTAGCGGTCACTAACTAGACTGTTACAAACTATTGGACAGGAAAGTAAACATCCAATATGCAAATCGTTATTAAAAATTGAACAACTTCACGCGTCTTCTTGGACCTTCATCGATGTTCATTGACCAACACGCAATTGTAAACAAACGCTGCGAACCGGTTCCACAGGTTCCGTAATAAACCACATAGAGTGCACATTCCCTTTGAAGCGAGGCGGAGTTACGAGAAAACCACAGGCTACTCACACACCTCATCAGTAGTATCCGCCGATACACTTGTGTATCGATGGTAGTGTACGGAGACGCTAAATTTAACGCACAATGTGAATGATATAATTTCACAAACATGTCCCCACGTAGTCTATCAATCCTCAGGGTTATTATTTAATTTTAAATTCAATTTAAGTACGAAATAATCGCCGTAACTACCTACTGGTATTTTTATCGAATGGTGGCAACAAAACAGTGGTTGAAAGCTACAAAGAAAACCTGAAAGCCGGGGAAGCATAATGAACCACAAGTCGTGTAGCTATTTGAACGCAGGTTAATAAAACTCCATTCGAATAAGGATTTAAAACATGTTTAATCCGTGGAATGGTTTTCAAGATGGTTTGTGAAAAATGATGGTTCATTGAAGATTGGAATGCCTTGGCCCTGAATAAGTAATCTGTAAAGCGTTTCGGCAACATTACAACTCACCAGGTGAATGGATATGGTAGTATTCAACTGGTTGGTACTCAGGCTTAGTGTGGTCCTCGCTAACTCGCTCATCGGATAGGGTTGGGTATGACACAAATAGTTCATTCACAATTCGTATGACATTACTTACGATCAGACAGCCGTTCCCACTCTCCGACAGTCCGCATGGATGACCTACTACTTATATGTCCATAGTTTGAAGTTTTGCAAAGAACAACTGCATGTCACGTGCGTTCTTTTCAAGGAGCACTCAGTACGCTTCAAGTGAGAACTGTTCAATGTGCCAGTATAGATTTCTTAACTGTGAGACATGCAAGGGTTTCTAGTTGGTTAAAGCGCTCAGAATTTATCATGTTCGGCCTTCTCCTACCTACTCCGAATAGAGGCTAATACAGTAAACGATTCCGTAACAAAACCCCACGCTGATTAAAATCTAGTGGCTGTCCTTCAGAAGAAAGGACGCCGGTGGCTGAGGCTAACTGCATTTTTTGACGGTGGCTTTCACCTTGGTTACTATGACGCCAACATGTCGGTGCAAATACCTCGTATCAAATTCCTAGACGAACAGAAACCAGCAAAGTCTAGCAACTTGATCTGAGTCAAAGATGAGCAGGAAGACCAGCGAATGACACCAATTCATTGAGCCCTGAAAAATAGTCGAATGTCGACGAAGAGGAAGGATAACGCCAAGACAAGTTTGAAACAGTATTACCACATTCTTCACACCAATTTTCCGAGTAGATACGACGGGTCGAGCAATATATTTTCCAACTCAGAAATCGAAGTTTGTGCATTGTTTTTTTCAACCCTTAGACCTCCGTTGAAGCCACACCCTGCTGTCATCTAGTGACATAAGCGTTTCTGGATTCACTTGCTTGGACTAAATCCATGAGTTGTCTCACACCCGCCTAAATCGTCACATCTTCTCGTGAATAAGCATGAAACACGGGTTAGTTACAGCATAGGTCTCACGCTTGAGACCGAAAGGCAAGTCTTGAAACGCTGGTGCATTTTCTTACGACAAAGTGCCCAACTCGTTAGAATTTATTTGCACCTGCAGACAACAAATCACTTTTGGTGAGGGATAGGTAACCTAAAGAATATCAGAGTACAACAGGGAAACTTTTTGAAAGCCCACGTATAATACAGTATCAGAAAGACAATATCGCGACTGGAGCCATGAACGCCAGAGGAGAGTTAATCAGTTCAGTCTTCACCGTGAAGATAAAATAGACGTCTAGAGAATCGAAGTCTGTTTAGTTTTCAGCAACCTTATGAGTAGTATTTTTCAGGTAAAATGAGACTTTCAGTTAACTCATTCAACGACAAGATAGAATGCTTCAGCTGTGAGACAAGGTCAAGATATATCTGAATCTTATACAGCCAGAAGGATCGATAACAGTGGCACGTTATGAATCTACGGCACTTGGCAAACCTGAAACTTACACATCAACGGAACCCTTTATTTTCACATTATTACATGGCGCACTTGAGCAAACATTTACCCGTGGTACTGAAAATGCGAACAAGCGAAATAGCAGAATTGTTCGTCAACCTAACCAGTGGTTCGACTGCAGCTCTTTCTCCATTTCTAAGCGGTCATTGAAGGCTCGTGAAAACTTTTTGGATTTTCATTTCCCTGAGATGGGGTGATGCATTATTTAACGAGGAGTCAGACATCCATAGGGATAGGATGAGTTCACGTTCTTTAAAACTTCTGAAGTTTCTTTGTGAGAACGCCTTGGATTCCGTTAGAAGGAAGTCATTTTCTCGTCTCAGGACAAAAATTTAAACCAAAACCTAGAGCGAATGTCTGCGAGAAAGCGGAGTTCTGAAAATAGATGAACCGTTTTAACGGTGGTAGACTAATGAGTGGGCTAACAAGCGTTATTGTTCCCGCATTTACTGGCGAAACGTAGGCCAGCCGCTAAATAAAATATATTTAATTCATCAAGTAATTACCAAATTGCCTATTCAATAAATTGAAATTGAATTAATTAATTAATTCAATAATAATATAATGATTATATGTAATATAATAATATAAATTTAATTCATCAATCAATTATTAAATTGCCCATTTGATTAATTAAAATTTAATTAATTAATTAGGTAATTAATTAATTAAAATTAAATGAGGTCAGAGGTGAAGTTTCCTATTTTATTTCAGATTAATAGTGACAGATGAATTTCTCCCGTTTATGATGATCCTTGAGTAAGTTGCGTAGCCCAAAACAGTTCTCCAGATTGGCCCGAAAGCTTGAAAACTATATTTCATAAACCCTTACTGACTCGTGATTTATTTATAGGGCACTGAATTCGTATATTTCACTGCACCAATGCCCATGAAAGGCAATATGGTCGCTTGAGACATTGCGAAGTCACTTAGGGCACTCACGCTCCATCGAATCAATTCAATGACTCAGCTAGTAAAGTGTCAGACCTGAGTTCACGAGATCGGCAGAGGAATGGATAAACTTGAAATGCCACGTTCAGACAACGAAGGAAATACAATTTGTTTTATACTACTTTCGTTAGGTTTCCAGGCATGGCACCACCTCAAATGGGAAGGTTCAACAAGGCGGTACCACTGGACGCTAGGTTAGAGCCGGTAACGAAACGATCGATCGGGGAAGATATCAAACATTTTAGTTAGCTTCCTGTCATTCAAATAATAGTTAATTAAGATTTAACAAACCACATGTGTTTTTCACTTGAGTTTTTGCCCTATTAATGAAGTCCGTCTTTGCCGACGTGCGGAGAAGCAATATACAACTCCGAGATCCATTCGCATCTCAAGAAGGACTTTCAAGGAGACCTTTTCGACACTTAGCCATTTGGTCACAAGAGGCTGATTAGTTTTCACTCAGATAGGATATAGCACCACACATCCCGTGGCCTGACCTCTTCATCTTCAACTAGCAGCCCGGAGGTCTCTGGTTCAATGCTAGTTTCTAGACAGGCACAAAACAGTCGTACAGCACTTCTCAACTTTCCGGAGCCGACCGTTCTTAATTACAGGACTAAATCGTGGTTAAAAAAAATTCAAAAACCTCCTCATATTACCGATATACTGGATCCAATGAGGACGCACAACCAAGTTTGATTATATCCAGATGATGGACGGTCTATGGGCGTTTTTGCTCGGGGGAAAAAGCAAGATTTTCGCTTCCATCAAGGTCACTCGTTTGAGCATTGTAATATCAGCTATGTAATTTATAAGCCCTTGCGAACGCTGAAATATCTCCGAACCAGACTGATCTGAATTCATTCTGGAAACGTTTCTAGTTTAGCACCTTATCAGGACACAAGGAACGATAAATATTACGACTAAACATAGATATATACAGTAAAAATGTGTATGATGAATAAGGCTCAGTGCCCCCAAATTTGCACGACGCTTTTCAAGTGCACACATGGTTGTCAAACGCGCAGAAAGCGCTTTGGTTGACCAAAGTAATAAACGAACGACACCAACCCACCTAAATGTGATCAAACCACAAAGTACACGTAATATTCGCACGAAAACTTACTGCGTAGATTATGCTCATGACACATATAGGCCGCGGCACGCTCCAGCTTCCTTGTCTCTAGCGATATTGACCAGATCAGCTGTTTGAACATTTCCTCTTCAGAATTTCGGCAGGCCTCCTCTGAGCGTTTCCGCATGCAGTGAAACACGAGTATGTGCCACTTGGTACTGTGTGGACGAAAGAAGAGCACAAATGAACTAGAAAGCGCTCCATTTAACGGTTTCCACGGTGATGTGTAGAATTACCTTGAGGTCTATTATCGGAGCTGTTGGTATTCAGGTTGAGACTGATCTAACCACTGGGAGATTAACTGACGTTATACAATGAAAACATTCTTGAAACTTCGAGAAATACACTCATTTGCAAATCAATTTGGTTTTCACGAGAGACTCAACTGAATCTCTCGTTTATCATATTCTACAACTGAAAGTGCTGCACACAGGCCGCCTCATGTTTCAGTTGGATCGGGGACAGCGCCTACCTGGCGAGCCCAAGAAGGGCGAAACCGGTCGTGGGCTGTAGAAGGGTTTTCAGCAACCTTGGGATTAGTTACTTTTATGAAAATATGCTGCGATATCTCGAATATCGTGCCAACTGAATCATGAGGCGGCCTGTGTGCAGCACATTCAGCTGGAGGACATCATAAACGAGAGATTCAATTGATTCCCCCGTGAAAACCATATTGACTTGCAAATGAGTGTATTTCTCGAAAACAGTCCAATTTGGGATCAACTAGAACATGAGGTTGGCGGAAAATCGGGGACAGCGCCTACCTGGCGAGCCCAAGAAGGGCGAAACCGGTCGTGGGCTGTAGAAGAGTTTTCAGCAACCTTGGGATTAGTTACTTTTATGAAAATATGCTGCGATATCTCGAATATCGTGCCAACTGAATCATGAGGCGGCCTGTGTGCAGCACATTCAGCTGGAGGACATCATAAACGAGAGATTCAATTGATTCCCCCGTGAAAACCATATTGACTTGCAAATGAGTGTATTTCTCGAAAACAGTCCAATTTGGGATCAACTAGAACATGAGGTTGGCGGAAACTCGGGGACTGTGTCTACCTGATGAGCCCCAAGAAGGCCGAAGCCGGTCGTAGGGTGTCGAAGAGTTTTCAGCAACCTTGTGAGTAGTTTCGCCCATGAAAATAATCCATCGTTTTTGACGAAGTAATCGCTTCGGACAAATGGTTGTTTTTGTTCACCGCAAATAGCCACAACCGTCGGATTCAATGACTGTGAATAAGCATACGTACATACATGCACACACAAAAAAAAACACTTGTCTCACCGACACATGTACTCGGTGTCGTTCAGTGATCCATAACCGAAACTGTAGCCGGCCAGTTGATTAACAGGCATTTTGACTTTGAGCTTCTGAGAACAATAGGATAATTCTTGTTCCAAATTGAAACATTGTCTTCGAGCACAATAAACGAGTGGATAGAAGATGAGCAAGGTAGTCAATCCTGGGGTGGACAGAAACGTAATAATGAATGGTTATTATAGACTGATGGAAACGAGTAGTAATCAAATAGGCGACGTGAAATCTGCAGTAATAAGAGGAATGAAAGCGATACCTTGGAGTATGTGCGTCGTTAGCAGAGAAGACGATGAGTTTCCGAAAAACTTCCGTAATGAATGGGCGAATGTCGGAACAAATAAATGAATGAACAAATAAAGAAATTAACTGATCGACTAATTAATTAATCAATGAAATCAGAGTGGAATGCGAGGAGGGGGGATTAGGTGATCGAATGAATGAATGTATGAAAAGATGCCTGGAATAGGTGAGTAACCGGATAAATTATTAATTAATGGATGGATGGGAAGTGAATGAATAATCGAATGACTGGACGAAATTCTCAAGGCATTTATATCAGCTGAATTACCCCCGACGATAATCCGTCATTTTGGAACAAAACGGATTTCTTATCTGCTGACAGATTACCTGCTTTCGGCTTCAGTTGCAATGAGCGTCAGTCTATTTTTAGCGTCGTCGAAATAGTGTCTATGCAACAAATGTGTTCTTTCGTTCCGACTAGCCCCTAGCTCATATCCATCCATCCATCCATCCATCCATTTTACGGTTACCTGTAATGCAGCCTGGTGTTAACCACACGACCAGCTGCGAAAGTGCCTAACTTAATAGCATGTTCCGAAAACATTTTGCACATCACGTGATTAACTTAGCTTTTGTCGAAAATCAATCAATACAGCCGATTGAGGGTGACAATGAACGAAATCGTGTGAGGCATTCGGTATGTTATGTCGACGCTGGACAGTGCACAAAGTTTACTCTGCTTCGTAGAAATAGGGCGCTCCGGATAGAGAAGTGAACACAACTCAGTGTGGAAGAGTTTTCAGTTTTTTTCTCAGTAATATCGGTTTGTTTTTGGCACAGTTTTGGTAATTCGCTTCACTGGGCCTCAATTGAAAATTACCACATATCCTCACACTACCATCAGCCTATAAGTAGCTCCAATGAAGAACAAATTCGCGAGATAAGTGAAACTTCCATTTGAGAACTAGTCACCTGAACCGCCAGTTAAAACAAGAATACGTTACTTGGTTTCCGTTTTTTTAAGATGAATGGAGCTATATTCCGTTTTGCTGTGAGTTAAACACACTGCCGGACAGCCGTCAGCAATCTGACAGTTCAGTGCTCAAATTGGTTGCCGGCAGACCGCGGATTGGAAACCATCTACTGGAGTTTCATGTTGATGATTCCCTTGAAGGATGCTAGGCGGTACTCTCCATATTTTCAGAAAGTAATGGTTTCAGTTACAAGAAGAGTCCTTAATTGAAAATTTGGATGCCATTCAATCTCAATGAACACTTTCCTCCTCTTAAAGGCCACACTTCCCGTTAGTTTTCTTGAATTTGCACTCACGACATTCACTAAGATCCAGTCTTTGTGCTTCACACTAGTCTTCTGTCGTCTGTCTCCGACTAGACTCACCTGCTGCTTCCACATGGTTCTCCAGCAGACGGAGAACGACTAGGCTGTCAACACCAGAGCTCAATGGAAGTTTTTACCTCTCCAGGGCTATCAAGAGGCTCTCCAGTGATTCTGTTATTTTGTGCTGTAAACTGGGCCACTGGTCAAAGCTCGGAGGACTTTATGGTCTCCAGCGTTTCAGGCTCAAAGTAATCTAGACTTACTCCTTCCCGGTGTCAGTTCTTCGGTTTTTGTTGTTACTGCTATTCACCATATCCGACAATTGGCGATTTTCGTGCAAGGCGCGTCGAGTGCTAACGTAGTTGTTCGAGAGTTCGGTTTGGAAATCAGGTCCAGCGCTTATGTGTTACCGGGTCTTACAAGCCTTCCAGTGGGGTGAATACAGCCTATGTTGGAAACTATGGTGTCAGAATCGTGGCCTAAAGTCCATTCACAGCCTTAAACATATTTTTGGATGACTACGAAGGCTCTTCTGGTGTCCTGTCACCATCAGATCCAAATCTGGCGGTCTCATTACATTGCAAGTTGTTTTCGAATGACGTCACGACTTGGAAGCAAATCCGGAGGGCTCAAGATATAAATGCAGTTCCAGAGAAACTCCAAGTGGTTGATCAGCAATGCGTCACTAACCATCTGTTCTTAATGGCGGAGGATGTCAATTCGTTCTCCCCACTGGTTACTTCTTTGGTCTTTCACACTTGGGTACCTGTCAAGGCGGAATTTTTGAGAATCGCCATCCGGTGGGACATGAAGTACTCTGTGCGTCATCACTGATGAACGGCACCGTATGCACCCCCGTCATGCTTTGGGACCCTTCAGATTAATGATCCATCACCATATGCTTATATCAGGCTCTAAGAAGGATGCGGGATCAAAAGGTGCACGTCCGCATGACCTGAGTACAATGAGAATATCCCACAGTTACACATAGCCGCTAAACGCATTAGGAGGTGGACAGCTTGCCCCTCTAAGCCTATGTTCTGCGCCTCCAGGGATATTTACCAGGGATGCTCACGTTCCTAAACCACATCAATCCTCATCCCTTGAGTTGCTCCCCACTAGGAACAGGTCCGATTACCAACTTTAGGCTTTAACATCTGGAACACCAAGAAGATCGCCTCAAATGCTGTCAGAAGTTCGTCTCAGTCCCCATCAAACGCATATGGAATTCACTCGACTTGGAAGTCGGCCTCAGATGATCTATACACAACGACTAAATACAAAGCCTGATGAGCTTTGATTCGTGTGCACGATATACTCCTGTCCATGCGAATTATAAGACAGAGACGTGTTGATACAGTTGATGAATTACAAGAAACCAGTTCGGATCTCAGAGTGACCAGACTAACAAAACAATGCCGAGGTAAGCAAAGACGCCAAAAACAGCGTATTCAAACAGTGCGGTAAAAGAAACCAGGGCAAGAAAGAACGCTAACAAGAGTTACATCGCTCAGATGTCTTAAAATGATCGCCACGGACTGACGATCAGCTGATTTGTTCACTCGCCAAAACAGATAGCCTTCAGCTGACGTCACCAGAGGTCACTGGTGTTGACCTCTCCCTGAGAAGATTAACGGGTAAGGAAGAGACATTGTCTTTTAATCGTCCGAAGCAAATCGTTGGTCATATACCAAGTTAAACTTCTAGGCCCACCTAATCTTTTTGTTGCATGACCAGAGTTTCATTGAGTAAGTTGTCATAAGAAAACTTTGAAAGTCAGGAGACGACATGTTCAGTATGCGGCTGCACAAAGTGTCGAAAAGCTCAACACATCTGAACACGTAGATAGCTACCTGGTGCCGCAGGGTTCAACGATATTACCTTCCTTCCCAGGTGGGCCCATCCTATGCTCATCCCCGATAGACAAGCGGACATGCAGTGCACAACTGTTTCACCGGCAGTTCGCATTTCGTGAGACTCAAAGCAGTCGTCTTGAGCTCGCATCGCTCGCTTCAATCTGTTCAGTGATAAAGCGCCATAAGTGACTGTATGCTCATAAAGGAAACTACTCACAAGGTTGCTGGAAAAACTCTTGGACAACTCACGACCGATTTCGCCCCTCTTGGGGCTTATCGGCCAGGCGCAGTTCTTGAGTTCTTGGCAACCTTGTGTTCCACTTGTATTTGTCGAACTCATTCATGTTGTTGATTCAGACCACACAGGCCACAGTGGCCACGTGAACTGCTTCCCTGAAATGAATACCCTCAAACTGCACGAAAACATTGGAAACCAACACATCCGATATTTTGACCTTCGAAAAACGCGTTTACCTAGAAAAACCAAGCAGAGTACAACATATGTCTTCCTTCGACTGCATATGTTCTCTTAAGCGCCACCGACCTCCTGGTCCGGATGACCTCCCACCAGCACTGTTAATTTCGGAAAAGGAGTCTGTCCCAGGCGACTGGGGAGAGTCGGTGATAGTGCCCATTTTTAAAAACGGGCGCGTAGTGAGTGTGGTAACCACAGAGGGATCAGCTTAACTTTGGTGGTAACGAGACTGTTGGCGTCACAGGTGCTTTGTCGCCTTATGGTGGCTCATGCGGTACTGACTCGCGAGCAGCAAGACGGATTCCGGCCTGGTAGGGGTTGCGTTAACCAAATCTTCACACTGCGTCAGACGCTAGAACAACGCCATACGTATAAGCGACCCACAATTCTAGTATTCCTGGATTTCTGAGGCGCATTCGACTCGGTTGATAGGACTGTTCTTGTTGACATGCCAAAGACTACCCCAAACGTTTGTAAACATGATATGTCCTTTGTATTCGCAAACTTCCGGAAGTGTGAAAGTGTACGGAGATCTCTCCAAAAACCTCCGTACAGAAAGTTGTGTCCATCAGGGATGTTCACTCTCCATCCTTTTTAACATCGTGATCGATGAAATAATGAGACCAATCGTGGAGGATCTCCAAAACCCTGCTGTCCGGATAGCCTGTGACGAAAACCTTGTCGATCTGGAGTACTCAGACGACATCGTTCTCATGTTCGATGAGGAGGACAAGGCGCAGGTGTTTTTGGATGAACTGACTGAATTCATCCCATCCTTTGCTATGCACTTTGCACCCACGAAGTGTAAGGTCATGCTCGTGGACATACAGTCGATAAACACGCCACGGGTACTGGAGGTTGTGGAGCATTTTATGCATCTTGGAAGTTGTATTAGTTCTGATTTTAGTGTGACAGATGAGGTGAATGCAAGAATCTGCAAGGCTCGGGCCGTGTGTGCTAATTTGAGACGCCTAAGGCGTTAGAGTGGTTTATCCTTGAATCTCAAGCAACGTGTTCATCAAACTACAATGCGGGCTGTTTTGTTGTATGGCTGTGAGACTTGGCCTATACGAGCACCGGAACTGGGACTTCTTCATGTGTTCGACAATCGTTGCGTATGCCTAACCATCATTTGCCGAAGCGAGTGCTGTTTTCCTTGCCCACTTCAGAGTGGCGAAAGCAGAACGGTGGTCAGTCCTTGATCTAGCGGTGGGGTATGAAAATGTCGAGGCACTGTGGTTCTTTTCGTCTTCCAGGATGTATATCGCCTGATTCTCACTGAAGCCAGCTGGGAATGTTGAAAGATATGTCTGCCAATCGATGTCAGTGGCGTTGTTTTTGCCAGTTTCTATCAAGATTACCTGAATGGATGGATATCTTCAGCTGTAGGTGCCTCGCGATCCATCCACTTTATTCGTCTCTTCTAAATAAGGCTTTCAAATAGATCGTGATACGTCAGTGAAGCATCAGTGTTGAACATTGATGTCAATAATCACTACCGATTGTTCATCCATTCGTAAAATCCATTTATATGACTCATGTAAGTGATAGATGCAACCGCGTCCCGGGAAACGCATTCACATGATACAGCTTCTCGAATCGAAGGTCATCACCAGTCGCACAGGAATAATCAATTTCCTCGTGACCCTCCTGCATGGACAATGGGCAAACGGATAAGCTGCTCAAGAGCCCACCAAAAAACCGATCACATCACATCTGCAATTTGTAGCACAAAAAACGTGAGCCGGTCTCTTGTTGTTGCATCCAAATCAGTCTCATGTTAACTGGTTCGTTGTAATTTTTGCTAATAATTTTGAATGATCACGTGAATGAGTCTTATGGTTAACAGATCGTGTGCTTTGATGACACATCGATACAGATGAGGCGTCAAAATTGTTACAAAATTTCATTGCGTACTCGATAAACAAAGCCGTTTTGACAAACTGGAGGAAATTCGTCAAATTTTGAATTACACAGACCTACATCTAGGCGACGCCATACTACTCAAAGTGATAGAGTTCGAAGGTCTTATTAGAGTGAGTAAATTACGAGATTACAGAAGCGTTTACGTCAAAACGAACTTTTTGTGAAGCCTTTGATTGGAGTAGTCAGATCTGTGAGATGGAAACTGAACACTGAAGGATTTGAGGACCATCAGATTTGACTGTAAGGACCCTGACAGGCTATGGTCGCAAATTACATTTGGCCGAGTAATAGAACAGTACAGAGTCCTTTACTGGTAGCACACACATGGAAAATTAGCTACAATTCAACGACACTTCTTTTCAAACATGTCTCCTGTAAGAACGATAACTTTCCGACAAAAAGCTTTGTTTTCCCAAATACAGCTTTTCTTCTAGGACGCTATTCTGAGAGAACGCTGTACTGACTCGTTAGAAAAACATTTCACTGTTTCTGCGAATACCAGATGCGTAAAACTGTACGCACACCTGCAGGTTACAAACGGAAAAAAGATTCATATCAGTGGATTTTGATTTCGCCCAGATAAATCGCATTGTGCATGCATCCCACATTCATGACACTAGTAAACGACTCCTGTGCAAAGACGCTTGTTCTATTCAGTGTGACTTGCGCTCCGTTTGGGAGTACAGATTTCATCGAGGCTGCGCCATTATCATACGTGACGGTGGGTGACGGGTTCAAACCTAATTTGCTAGTGATTACGATTTATCAACACTGTTCACTAGGATTTGATCGGCTTCTTTACGAGGGACAAACGTTACGATGAGCCAGAGATATACAGGATCTGGCCTTCTCCACACAGTGCGAATGAAAAGAGTGTGTCCTCTTGCGGGACTCGAACCAGTGACCACCTGTTTACCGACCGATTGTCCTACCGCAAGGCCTGTCTCACGTTGCACAGGTTGTACGAACCTGCCTGGAACTCAGAATAGTGTACCATAAAACGGATTTGGTGGCTAGTCTGAAGTACCAGGGAGAAACGTCAGTCAATGTTTCATCCGTCTGGTCAGTAAAAGTACGATAAAGTAAACTACTTACTTGTATGAATCAGAATGTCCACTATCTAGAACGTGCCAGGAGATGGCCTTGTAATTTTGTGCCACCGTTTTTCCTTTTTATACGTTACTTCCAATAATGAATTAACTTGATATCCAGGTAACTTTTGATATTAACTTCCGGAAGCATTCATCAACAATCGGCGAAAAGTAATTCGCGTTCTTCCGTTAAGGAGCGATGTTCAAACTCGTGTGATGTTGTGACCTTAGCTCGTGAACTGCTTACATCAAACGGCTCTAGAGTTGGTGAGTACCATTCACAGCGCTATTGATTTACTTTAAGGACACCCTCAATAAACAAGCGTCCTTAGAACGCGATTGAGCGTTTGTTGATAGTTTGCGAAAAAGTTAAGAACGACATAATCAGGTAAACAAATTCCAACTATATCCTAAACGGTCTGTCTGGAATTCGATCCATCCATCTTCGCCCAGTATACGGGGATCGAACAGAATCGACGTGGTTCCCAGTTGAGATGACCATAGACAAACGGTGCAGATTGCCTACTTTCAATCCTCAACTCCGCCTCACCAACGATGACAGTTTGAAGAAAAAAACTTTCATCTTTTCAATACGTGTGAAACTTCTTGGGGGACTTGACAGCCCCCACATCCATCACTTTGGTGTACGTCAGTACCAACTGTTCATAATCCATTAACTGGCTTCGATTGCTCACCCTGGTTGGCTGAAATGGATTTGCCCCAAGTTTTAATCAATCTGTCCAAAACGATATGTCTGTCAGCTTGTCTGAAAGGGATTTTCTGACGGTCCGGTCATCTTTGTGTCCAACTTTTGTCCTGCAGACGAAGGTGGCTTGCTTTGTCAGATTTTTGGCGGAAGATAAAATAGTGTGTGAGAGAGAGAGTGCATTTGGTCTGAATTTATTTATTCTGTTTAATGTGTGCCTGTGAAGTTTAGGACTGGATTTCGAGTAATGGGAAAAAATTGCCAATCCTTTGTTTGGTGAATTTAAAGGAATTTTCCTTGCACGTCATGCTTGTGGCGGTATGTAAAAGTCAAACCGCCTTTTTAATATCACGTGTTTCGATTTGTCCGCAACTGTAAACGACGGTCGTGGGTGGAGTTGTTCTCAGTCAATTCTTGTAGGGGATGCAAAAATCTTTCACTTAGGAAAGCTCTCAGAGGCACGCATATGAGTAATGTTCAGCCTGAGCGGGAAAAATGAATGTGGCATTTAGAAGTAGTGGAACACGGGTTGTCTGAGAATCATTTTTGCCGTCATCTTCGTTTCATGTTTTTTTTTACATAGAGACCAGTTCTGCATGCATAAA
Source organism: Opisthorchis viverrini (assembly GCF_000715545.1). Taxonomy (NCBI): domain Eukaryota; kingdom Metazoa; phylum Platyhelminthes; class Trematoda; order Opisthorchiida; family Opisthorchiidae; genus Opisthorchis; species Opisthorchis viverrini. Next base: position 496,744 of record NW_008751792.1, read on the forward strand.
GTGTGCCTAACTTTAGACTAACTTTATCTATTGCTTATCTAGGCGAATCTCAACCCGGATGTCTCGCTTTACTAACCGACTAAAGCAAATGAGATGTTGACTACTTCTCAAAATTTGTACTTTTTTCTCATGTCGGTTTAGGTGCACAAACACCCACCCCCGTTTGGCTAGAGATCATCTTTCGAGGAGACTGAAAGCTGAAATAATATACACAATTCTATAAAGCATTTTATGGGGAGCTCTCCTTCTTAATAGATAAATTGAACTCAACTCGACAAGAACACATTGACATCCATTTCCAGAAAAAAAACTTTTATACGGTGGATTTGTACATTCTCGTGCGATTCTCGGAAAAGTTTTGAAAGAGAGAATTCGCAAGTTCGGGGTGAGCATTGATGTGTTGGATATCGGTTGCCGAATCTGGCTTGCCCTATTGCCTTTTACGTGAACGATTAAATGATACTCAAACAATCACATACATGGTGGCCAGAAACTCAGAAAGGTGTGGTAACCACCTGTTCCTCGTTTTTTTGTTATAGACGCTCTTCAGCCAGACAGGCTAGATGGCCAGAAATAGAACCGTTTCTCGAGAAGTGAGAAAAACATTTTGACATTTGGACATCTGTGGTACTAAGGATGGAATCTTGGAAGTCACCGTACTTGCGGCTTGACTCCACAGCATTTCAGCGGCATGCTCATGGGGATTTCGCTGTTGAATGTGGTCAAAGTGATACTGAGAACGTTTTCACTCTTTCGTGAAAAAAGAAACGCTTGTTGCAACTCAGTTGGTTTTCATATGCGGCGTTGCCCGAGTAAATACGGGAAGGAAACTACCGGTATCTACTCGTGGATTCCCAGAGACGCTGCCAGTTTGAGTTTGTCCTGCATTCTGATGGTCAAAATGCCTCAACGAGGAGGTCAACTGACGTCGTCCCCGAGCTCTTTATTGTTGGTGAGATTCTGCATTTTTTTACGTTTTGGGTGATATCCCATGCATTTAAATCGCCTAAAAGAAACTAAACATTCAAGAAGCGATCAAAAGCATTAAATTCCATTTTCAGAGGTGCATGCGGTAAAACTGACGCAGAGGATACCTGAAAGTTTGCAGTCAAACGATCATTGGAAAAATAGTGTAGATGGGGGAGATTCTTTCCTCCGTTCAGAAGAACAAGCTGTTCAGCTAAAAAATGAACACTCATGTGCCACGTTTTTCCTCATTCGTCTTCTGGGAGGGTAAAATCGACGCCGGACTGTCAAACAGCTTTCACCAACAGCAAACCTGCTGACAGATCAGGCAGGGGAAATGGGAAGTCTTTCCAGGACAAATGCGCTTCAAAAGCATACATGGCTGTTCTTTTCAATGAAATACACGAGTTGGAAGTTTGATGGAAGCAGTTCGACAGTTCACGACCGGTTTCTTCCTTTTTAGGGCCAATCCAGAAAGCTCAGTTACCGTTTGCCCATTGTTCTGTCGGAACATCAAACTTCACGCAATTGATTCAATACACTTAGGTACAATTAAGGCTAGTTTGTACGAAGGAACTAGCTGGGATTTATTTGATTCACCCCCATTAAAACCAAATTAATATGAAAATGTACTTTTAGTCGATGCGTGGTTTCTGAGACAGGGGTAGATCCAGCTTGGCCCACGAAAGGAAAACTAGTCTTAAAGGGTAAGAATTTAAAGACCGGTTGGCATTGAAACTGATGCGAATTACTGGACATTGAATCAGCGAATCTTTGCACATTCAAGATGATTGAAGTGTCTCGAGTAAGAACGTAACGGGTATAGTCCGGTCTGTCTGATTGACACTCGAATGCAACGGTCAAATGGTTTTACCATACAGAGAGAGGCAGCAACTAAACAGGCGAAGTTTCCTTCAAGGCCAATCAAGAATGAGAACTTCTCCAGATGCCACGATAAGATAAACTGGCCGTTTTTGCCCATATCTCGACCAAAAACACTACGGTGCTTTCAAACGACAGTCGCCATTTGAAGTAACCAGTTAAAAATAGAGTTCCAGTGGACCAATCCATTACGTAGGAACATATACTGAACTCCACGTTCGGCAGTTCCACTCGCTGTTGTCTTAGCGACAATCTCCGAAAAACAACGAATCTGTCTAGGGAGTTGTTTGAGAAACGAATTGACGTGTGATTAGATACCTTCCCACTGGTAATTGGGTGCTTTTGCGTTCACTTTCCATTAGTATCAATCATATTTTTACCCAAACCAAGCACACCGATGGAAAGCATAAAGTATGATTGACAGTGCTCTCCCCAGTTCAGGTTCATCGTTGGGGCTTGCGAGCTTCAAAAGTGGACAAGACCGTACGAAGAACGTTGTTTGGTTATTTAAACCTGCAAGTGAAATCAGCCTCTGCCGAAAAAGCGAGAAGCACGGTTTTGGGAGCCATCCGCAATACGCAAATGAGTTCCAAAAAAGAATGATTAGTGTGAAATTCGTGGACGTTTTCATATAGAGTGAGATTAATGTATGATGAAAGGCCAGAAGCACTATATAGCTGCTTCATTATCGTCGGAGGTCATTCGCAGTGCATACATCTCATGAGTCTCCGGGAACAAGTGAACCAGAAACCTAGTAAACCGTGTGATTAGCTCACATTATGACAGGGTGTCGCATCAGGGTTCATTCTAGTCACACAGACTCCACGTCTCTTGATCACGTGTTGAAATCCGCTCCACTGATGACTCCCAATGAGGGTGGAAGAACATTTTTAGCACAGACTGACTCCCACAATCCTCCTCATGCGACGAAAGAAGGCTGAGTGACTAAACTGATTAAACCAGTTGCTAGGTGGATTACAACACATTCGTAACCTGAAAATGTGTTGTGTGTGCTCCGTCGAGCAGTGTGTGCAAGATATTTGAGCCTCAACACCAAGATTATTACCACAGAGTTTTTTTTATAAAAAAACACTCATGTTTTTTAAAGTAGTTTACTAAACTGAAGAGACTGGTCATAGCCTATTCAAGTCCTGGATACTCAACTAATAGTAAACTGTAGTGGCTTCAGGAAACCGTGACATTAAAAATGGAGTCGACCAAGTTCATCTGCTAATGAAGTTTAGTTTTAGATGATACTCAATCGTCAGAGCCACCTTTCATGAACGACAAACGATACACCTCACGCAAACCCCACAACATGCATCAACAAAAGTTGTCCAATGGGTTTCAGGCGCTACCTGACTGGGAAGTCCTGGCAAGCGGGCCAATCGATCGTCACAGCCAGGACAGTTACTGGGTCGTCGTATCGATGGTGTGTCGGGCATACCAATCACATCGCTCAAGCGTGAACACGGTCACCTTTTCAGATGTGAGAATTCAGATTGGTCCAACCTGTGATGGTGCAGTAGTGGCTACGAGCCCGCCTCGCATATCAGGTGTCCGGAGTCCAAACCCCGGACACGGCCATTGGATATGCACTGCTGATGAGCTCTAATAAGGGCGAAACTCGAGTCCAGTGGTTCCCCCCGTTGGTGTGGATTCCCCAGAGCAATTGCGCGAATGTGAACAAAACAGAGTATCAGTAACGAACGACATACACACATCGCATTTTCTGCTTGCTGACAAAGATCTTCAAAATCATATTGCATCGAATTGCAAACCGTTCCCTCCTCCCGGTGCTTAAACCGGGACCAATTTAACATGTTCATTGCGAAATTTCCTGAACATGGTTAGTCTTGTCGAAATCTCTGACAGCTGTGGGTGTGTTATTTTGCATTTGATGACGTAATTACACAAACTCGTCATCATGATCATCATCATTTCATACGTTCTAATAAGCAAAGGTCTGCTTTCACCTTAGAGAGCAGTCGGTCGAGGTACAGACACCAACCGTTCGCTGTTAACACAAAGGTACACAAGTTTGATTTGGACGTTACCATCATTGGAAGACAAGCTGTAGTCTGAAAACACCCAACGGGAGTTCCCAAAACCTTTGTACTTTAGCCAGTGTTATTAAGTGTGCTTCTTAGCGAAGAGTGTTTTTTGAGTACGCGCGACATTTGAAAATTTCCATCCTTCGCCTAAATGAAGCCAATCGATACGTGTTGGGTACAAAGAACTGGCAAACAGGGACACAGATTATGTGCTGGGCAATCGTATACTCATGCAGTTTTCGGTGGAGATCTGAACGGAAGCAAAGTCTCCGTAAATCGACCGTCCGCCTAGACAAACGTAATGTTGGTTGGCAAACGCATATAAACATTTTTTGCCAGCTGACGTTATCTCGAAGTCACAATCTTCAAAGCATTGTTGGTAGGAGCTTGCGTCAGTGAAAACGGTTGCAAGCTGATCACGTAAGAAGAGATGTTTAGTTGTGGATAACAAGTTAAGCTGCGTTAACCAAACTGTACAACAGCTTTATGGTTCCTCTTGTTGGTTTTCATAGATGCACTCACTGCAATCAGACATCATCGTTTAGGTGTGGACAGACTGGAATCTAACTTAAGATTTCCTCTTGTAAGTGAAACCAATCTAAGCTGAACTGCCAAGAAGTTCTGTGGAGCTATTTCATCCTTCCTGGCGAATTTTAGCAGTGCGACTATCACGAAACTCCCGTAGGGAGTCTTCATCCTGGCCAGTTGACCTTTTGGCCTCAAATGGCTGATCAGAAGTGTGGATAACTCGCACTTAAACGGGATTTAGTATCGCTTATTATCAGGAAGGTCAGATTGCAGAAAGTAATCTCAGAACGCCTGGAACCTGCTCCACTAAAATCTCAATAGGAAAGCCGGAAAGCTTCCAGGTCAGTCAACCATTCAATTAATTCAGCAAAAGCCAATGAGCCCTCATGCAAGCCACAGAAGCACGACCGACTGTGACCAGCATTCAGACATTTGATAGAGGCACGATCGATGTTGACGGGTGTTCACTAACGCCTATCAGACATCCTAAATCAATGTCAGAAATCCAACTTTAAATAGCGTGGGGTCGTTGTAACATTTGCTCCCGCACTCGCTTGTTCGGAATATAGATGTTGTGTTCCCTTCTGTGAGTATTTGTTGAGGCACTGGGCACTGAAGCGGGTCGGTAGCAGATACCACAGATTGACGAATCAGCAGATATAACACTTATCCTACGCTCATGGGTCTAGTCACATGGTCTAGTCACAATTGTTGACCGGATTATCAAGTAGCGACTTCTCAGGTGGAAGTTATACTCATCGGGTGAATCCCACTGCCAATCAGTCGTTCGCAGCCAAACAGGTAAGCGTGCAAACTAATAAACGGGAGGTAGCGGGATTAGGACTCTCGGAAATTTAGTGAAATGAATGCAACCTGTGATTCTGAGTAAGTAAAGAGTGGCTATACAGTGCTTATTGGCAGTTCACCACAGTCTCAATATCTTCCTAAACTATCAACAGATAATCGGAGGTATTGCGCCAGGACCCGAAGAGTACTGCTCGCAAATTCATGAACTCCCGACAACCAAACCATATATATGTATATATATATATATGCAATATATACCTTAAACCTGACCCTGAGCGTAAGAGATGCATACACGAACTACTCGATATCGGAGTGGACAAGTGAATTCAAGCAGAACATAAGGTTGACAGAAACTGGGGGACTGCGCCTACTTGATGGCCCCAAGAAGGGCAAAATCAGTCGTAGACTGTTGGAGAGTTCTCAGCAACCTTGTGAGTAGCTTCCTTTATGAAAACATTCAGCGATGTTGGTTGCAAATCAATTGCCAAGCTCGGCGAACAGATCAACAGCCACCTGATCAATTACCATACACCGATGTCTTGAGTACCGTACCAACTGAAATAGTAGGCGGTCTATGTACAGCACCTTCAGTTGAAGAGTGTCACAAGAGAGATTCGGTTTAGTCTCCCGTAAAGGCCACATTGATTTGCAAATGAATGTATTTGTTAAGATCTATCCATTTTGCGTTCAAGTAGAACATGAAGTTGACGGAAACTCGGGGACTGAGCCTACCAGGTGGGTGAAACCGATCGAGAAGTCTTCAGAAGCCTTGTGAACAATTTTCCTTATGAAAAAAGTAGATTCCGTACTAGCTGAGCACCAGACGTTCCTCTGAGCAACTCGGAAACGTGCCACATAAAGCTAAATGATAAGGCTTCTCTGCACCAGAACACACCGTTACTTTCACTTACTGGTGATACTCACATCCATTATATGGATTATAAAAACATACAGGCAGACAAATGGGACTGGTCGTTTAGTTCAGTCCTGCCATCTTGAAATAACCCAACCACCTGTCCGAGAAGGAAGTAATTAATGGGGAGAATACGTAGGGTTTTCCAAATAGTATTTCCCATTAGCACGCCGAACATAGACAAAATGCTATTCTGAGTAAAAACCTGTTCATCAGTTCAGTAAAACGTTTTCACTTTACCGATAGCCTGCAAAATATTTTCTGCGCAACCGTACAAGTCAGAGACGTTTATAGGCAAGCGAAAAAGGTCTCCAATTTTCCGCCCCAAACATTCATGAATGACAAGTGCCGGTGAAAAAAGATTCCGCAACCAACTAATTCCACATGACAACCAAGGCTGTCAAAACTTGACGTGTCTGATGTGCACTTGGTTCAGAACAGCGACAAACAAAGGGGAAGTTGGCTACATCGTGCGAGTCGGTATGGTTAACTCTCTTTGAACTGTGATCCTTTCAAGTCCCAATTAAACCAGGTGTGCCAGTTTGTCATGAAATAGATAAGCGCTGCAAGATTTTGACGCCATCCTTGATCTCTGAAGTCAGTCGTTTAAACCAGACAGGATTTTATACCACGACAAGTGTAACAATAGAGAGCATCGCGAGTTGAGTATAACCTAAAATCGTCGCCCAATCAATCAGATTGTTGGAGCTGCAACCTTCGGTACACCCGGGGGGGCTCACTACGTCTAACACCTATGGCGTCAAAATGGTTTATCCTTGAATCTTAAGGGACGTGTGTATCAAACTACTGTACGGGCTGTTTTGTTGTATGTCTGTGAGAATTGGCCTATTCGAGCAGCGGAACTGGGCGTATTCGCCCCTAGTAAGTGCGACGACCACAGAAAGACTAATTGTAACGAGACTTGGTTCCATCTGCCCTGAAGGGGCGAAATGACTCAGTTGGTTAGAGTGCGAATTTACGGACCGGAGGGTTCGTATTTCGAACCCGACTTCTGCCTCTTGACTTACCCTGTTTAGACTTTGGCAACCTGGCAGTATCTCAGCTCTCGTGCTTCCTCCGGGCTAGGAACCGAAAGGGTCTTACAGCTGAGCGATGTGCTTGTTACGTTTAGCAACGCGTGGAGCACTGGTTTGAGAGCAGCAAGTGGAATTGCGGACTTGTAGGGATTGTATTGGTCACAACTTCATATTCCGTCAGAAGCTAGAACAACGTCCTACATCAAAATCACTTCACTGTGATCCCAAGATGGAAACTGCTTTGTGAGAAACCGAATCAGTTCGATTTCTGTGTGGTGTTTATCCAGTGTGATGCCATCCGTTTCACTTGGATTTGAAAGCTACGATTTACGAGCAATCTCGCAGGTAACCCACCTAATCTGGGAAGGTACCAGTGTAGAATATGAAGCAAATGCCAAATATTAGACGCATTAGTTCTAATTCAGTCAGTTGGAAATACTTAGTATCAATGGTGGAACTCAGTTTACCGGAAAGGTTTCAATAACAGTCGGTACATTTATTGCTGGGTACGTTTCGCATTCGATATGAAAATCTGGTCAAGCCAAGTGAATAGGAGAAGAACTATTCAGTGAGATCTCTTCCCGCTGACAGGCCAAATCAGTGTTTGGTTACGGATGGGAGAAAATGCTGACAGAAAAGTGCGAATGCTCTCGAGAAATGCCCTTTTGGGCTCATGTGAGACATCTGCACTGAATCATGCATTAACTCATAATAAGTCACCCATCCATTTGCTCATCCGACCCATATGCTTTCAAGCTCCACTTGTTTTGCTCATCTCTACGCGTCATTCACATTACCGGAGAGGCAACCCCATCCGACAATGTGTGTTAGCCTGGGTGGATGCGTTTGAATGTCCGCAACTGGCCTACTTTCCCATGAATGTTCGTACCCCGTCTACTGAGCCCTGACTAGCTCTGCTGTGATTTCCAAATGATTGCACCGCCAATCAGAATCGCTGGACTGGCCTCGAAAATGACCTCCGATGCCCACATTACCGGGCGAAGACCCCACTCACCGGTATTTCGTTTGCGGACCTTGAAACTACATGTTCCGGTCAGTGCCAGAAACGTACACTTGTTGATTGATTGTATGATTTTGCTCGCTTTCGTGTAAACAGTACAGTAGACTTTCGTACCCAGTTCTTACGCTTGATTTCCGTGATCGTCAAACCTACGCGGAACTCAAAGTTCCTTATGGCGAACTTCAGCAATTACATGCTCCGGTCAGTGCCAGAAACGTACACTTGTTGATTGATTGTATGATTTTGCTCGCTTTCGTGTAAACAGTACAGTAGACTTTCGTACCCAGTTCTTACGCTTGATTTCCGTGATCGTCAAACCTACGCGGAACTCAAAGTTCCTTGTGGCGAACTTCAACAATCAGCAACCAGACACGTTTTTCTGGTTCATGTATTCATTTGATACAGAAAGTGGAAACAGTTTGATGGTTCTGTGAATCAGTTAATTAATTAATTATTGATTAATTAAACATCTTGCCGGATTCGGTATATCGACAAGCGGATTCGGTATATCGAAAAGCAATTAACCAACCACACTGTGTATAGAGGACACATGCCACACAGTGTACCCCATTACATCCGGGATTACGCTGTTTGAGTCGAATTGCTGTTTACACATGCGATTTCACATACAATTTCACCAAACCGATTTCACCTGAAGCGAGTTTTTCAGACTCAAGATTCAGCGAAGTGTTTCAAAAGCACCTAAGGATACTACTGATTCTTCTAGTTTAACTGACCCTAACGGGTCACTCGACTAATCGAAGTTTTGGAACGTACGCTTGACCACCGTGCCGAAATAAGTTTGAAATGATACGCTGAAAAATTCCTCTCTGCGAATCACGTGATCATATTGTAGAGAAATCGTTTTCGTGAGAACAAACTCGGCGAAGAATGCCTATTCTGGTCCGGAAAAAAAGCAATAAGACATCCATCATAATCTGTCTGAGACGGCTTAGCTTGTGGCTTAGCAACAAACCCGCGGCACAAAGATTCCATTTTAACAGTTTGTCGCCCATCATCAGCGCAATTAAAACGGAGAAACCTGGATAGGTTTAGCAATTCTTACCAACAGAATTTGGTGTAAATTTCGGAAGGATACATTCAGATTTGCCGCATGTCATATTCAAGTTTGTCTCCTCCTTTTTTCTTAGAAGTGTCTTATATCGTACCTGTCTAAACCTGACGTTAAACTGTCCGTACTATTAGGTGTTCATTCGTCTGCTAATTCCCTAGCGTATCAAAACTGTCGGTAGAAGATCGATTGTTTTTCCACCTTGGTGATTTATTAAAAAAGGTCAACGTTACTGGGTGAATTACAATACTTAGTGTTCTCAGTTTCTCAGTGAGTTTGACCCAATTAAATTCCAAAACTTAGATACATTCAACCCTTAAACAGGACTTGACAGAAGATGTCAAAATTTCCCTCTCCTTTTGTTCTCAACCACCTATCACCAAGTCTGCTTTTACCGGTGGAACATTGTGACAACCCCACAATCGATAACGACTTTAACAAATCGATCTTTTCTGTTCACCCTGTGATGAGTGTTAACCTAATTGTCACAAGTTGTCACTCTTCCATCTTTACTTGCATTATCCGATTTATCACCGACAATATAAAAGAGACCTTGCATTTGTCCTGATCTCATCAAATTTTTAGTTCGTTTTGGCGAGCTGCACGCTGAGGTGCTTTCGATGAAGAAAAAAATAAGTCTAGTTATTTTGGCAGTGAAGAAATATCATCTTCGGAAAATGGTGTGTCAGGAGAAGAAACAATTGTGTCGCGTGATTTTCCAAAAGGATCAATAATTATTCGAGAAATCTTCCGCACTTACATGGATAAGCAATGTTCACACAGTGGGACACTGCTGATCAAAATCTTTTGGGACACTGGGACTAGTCGCAATCTGATTGTTGTTCACAGTGAAGGAGATGTTTCCGGATGATGAATGACAGTGCAGTAGCACGCAGATCGTAATTTCCGGGACTTAAATAACGCCTGAGGAGTAATTGCTTTCCCCAAAGTCAATTTATGTGCAATCCAACATCATGGGGATATTGAAATTTTAACGAATCGTTTCCGGCCACTCTTCATTCGAAAAGTTGGCATAAGTTGTCACATCTGTTTTTTTTCTGCACGACATATCATCCGCTTGAAAGTTGGACTGACATATGAAAAGCTGTAACAGCAAAACCAGCATTGCTAAAATCTCTCTGTCATCAAAAACTCTGAAGTTCGAAAGTTCTTTCACCCTGTTTCCAAAGTACAGAAGGCAAGAACAGCTTTCTTTTGGAAGCACTTGTGTGCCACCCGATTGAGGAATGAGCGGTGTCAAAAAGTAATTTGACTGGTTTCGATTCCACTGGTCACTCTGAGTGTGCTCACAGTGTGCTCGCAGCGTGTGACTTTTCGCGCTCCTTTAGACAGTAAGCGTTGCTTTCGGATTGCTGTGCATCATGTCCTGACTCACCCGACGAAAGAATATGGTGAGGAACCCGTCAACACGTGACCACGTGATGTGGTTCCCCTGATTTAAGGATGAGTGGGGCTATGGCGTGTCCAAGTGAGTGGTGCTCACACTGTTGATGAGCCGCTCGCTTCCAAACAGCCGAACGCTCGTCGGGTCGAAATCCTCTTTAGAAAGGAACTGCAGGTGATTTCCAATAAAAATGAAACGGCTGTACAAGGCTGTACAATGCTTCTTGGCTACTGGCACAGAGTAGCCTCACTGATAATATGAAATTTAAATCGGAAACCACGAAAACTCCTTACTCTACGATTGGAAAGAAGTGGCATACGGAAAATCGTCAGGTTTGAGCAGAGCTGTTTAGGGGTTGAAAAGAGATATCCTTGTTTGTTTGCTTAATTAGCGAAATACGTTGCTGTATACATTAAACAGCTTTAGACCGATTATGGTCTCTACAGGCATTTTTGAACGAATTAGTTGAACGTAAATTGAAATAGCTAAGTCCTATATGTGTCGGTTTTGGGCATAATGAACATGCTTACCTTCCTCATTCAATTTGAGCATCCTAACGTCAAAGCAATTGAACGTAGCTGTTGCCCGCTCACCCCCTGCCCCCCGCCCAAATACCCTCTCGTTCACCGTCAGTGGATGTCGCGAAGACCGAGTCGTTGATTCTCTCCTCTATATCCACAGGACAAATATTTGGCCTTTCTACGTTGATTCACCATAACTGGTCTCGATACCTCAAAAGTGCATTTGATATAGTTCAACCTCTAAATGATAATACTGACTTTGCGGAATACACTATCTGTGAACCAGTTTGGTTTTGCTAGAAGACTCACCCTGAACTAGGATGAATCTCTCGTGTACGGTGTTTTTAAGCAACTGGATGTTATGCACAAGGCTGCCTCACGTTTCAGTTGGCACGATGTTCGATGTATCTATCGCGGACATAGTATACTACTCATAAGGTTTCTCGAAACCGTTCGACATGAAAAGCGTGAGATTCAACTGGGTTACAGCTGGGTCCTCAGTCGAAACCAAATTTGTATGCTAATGAGTGTTCTCTAAGTTCGTGTAATTGGGGTTCAAGTAAAACTTGTTAGCTCGCATGTCTTATCGGTGTTGTTGATATTGTCTGCGACTGTACTCAATGGACTTGCGGTTTCAGTCCCCTGTTCTGCATCAATAATGAATAGTTATGATAAACGCTCAGCTGTAAGGCCGCTACCTCACCACCTGAGAGCTTAGTTGTTACCAGGTTGCCTAACCCTAGACAAGGGGTGCTGAGATGCCGGAGTGGGGTTCAAACAACACGGGAACTTCCGCTTAATAGGTTTGCGAATTGACCACTGACATATCTAACCCCGAGACTCATCGAGAAAGAATGCGCCTGACATACATCATTTGCGAGGGTTGCCCTCCGCGGGTGCCGGACTCTCAGTTACAAGCTAGAAAGAATTTGGGACAAGAGGATTCCCCGTTCTTTAGAGAGAAGTCCTCGATTTTTCTCTTATGGCGGAAAGGGGTATTGTGGCAGATGATCTGGTCGGTTAACCTAACCTATCACATGAGCAAAATGTTGGACGCACTCGCAGTCATAGGAGTTCATATCAGTAATTGTGATTGACTAGGTAAATCAGTCGGGAATGATGGACGGACGTGAGCTATATCCCTGCTGTGGGAGAAAATATTTGGCCATCTGTGCATTAATTTGACCAGTCGTATTAAACAATGCTATAAACACCCTCTTTGACATGCCGATAGATCAACAAGTTTTCGAGAATGACTAGTTTGTTGGAAAACATTTTTTTTGAAATTCTCTTTAAACAAGTGTTTTTTTGTAAGTACACTTTCAAAACACTAAGACAATGAGGAGCGGAATATGTCGATGACTTTTTGTAGACCAATGTTCACTCCTCTCAGAATGAATATCTAATTTCATATTGCATCATTCCGTGGTAACGGATCTACTTAACGTAAAGTTTATCTCACAAGTATCAGTGGATCTCCAGGAAATTCAGGACTTGTTACCCTCCGGGAAGGAGTGTGAACATTGGTGCAGCACATTTAGTTGCCGGAGAACATCGCAAACGAGAGATTCAGCTGGGTTCCAGGTGAGTCTCTCGAAAAAAACAAATCAGTTTGCAAATGAGAGTATATTAGCTAATATCGTGCAATTTGGTTTCA
>NW_008751792.1:509697-514238 GCF_000715545.1 Opisthorchis viverrini
CACAGGTCACAAATATTTTGCCAGTAGTATGGGGATATAATTTGTGATTTCTGTGCACCCGGAGATGCATATATTTGTCAGGTTGGCGAGATGCCTGCCGGAGTATTGTAGACGGCGATTCTTAATGGCACTCGGGGTATCCCGGCAGGAACGGGAGTTTAATGTAACCTTACTGTGGAAACAGTGTCACGCACTACTTCCACGCCTCTTGTTCTAGCAGATCAAATACCTCTAAGAAAATTAGCAATGTTGGCGCGTTGTCACAACCGATATCCTGTTCATACGGTTTCTTCTCAACCCACAATATGCGAGGAGGCAGAAAGCTGCTTTCCACTTATTGACACTCGTCAATAAAATCTACGTATGACCGCATTTCTAAAATTCATAGGAAAGTCTCTCGAGAGTCCATTTGTATAAGACATAGGAGGTGCTTTTCATATGCAAGCGATCAGTGGAACAAAATGAAAGAACAAAGTGCCACGCATTTCCACGTGTGGATCTTAATCAGGGGATGGTAAAGTATGTCCACTGCAGAGTGGGTTCGGTGGTATTCTCATCAGTTTATTTTTGTAGGCCAACCAACTGTTACACGTTAATGAATGAAAAAGCAATCCAAAATTGATATACTTTCTTTTGGTGGTAATGAAATCCCTGGGTAGACATGAAGCCCTATAAGAGGGCCTATTTTGTAACTGAGTTGAAGCAAAAAAATCACTTTGTTTCCCGGCGTGCAGTGCGTTCTTGGGGACATTGCCGCAATTCCTTCGTGAGTGAACTTTTATAGGGTTAGCCGAGGTAGAACTCTATAACCGCTCTACTCTACCCTCTTGTGACCTTTGGCCTGCAGTTTGAACAGTAACTACGTACTTGGGGGAGATTTACCTCACTTCCCAATCATGTGTGTTTCACTTCTGTGCTGTCCTCGTTGTTTGTACTTCATTGTACTTCATTTATCAAGGCGTTCTGTTATCTGGATTAAAGACAGGAATGAATTTTGCATATCTGTTGCATCTTTAGACGACAAATGCTAGTTTCCCGCTTAATGTAACCCGGATTAATAAACACGACGTAAAGCACGGAGTGATGCGGAGCTAGCGATGTTGTCAGATGCTGACAGCTTGCGTGAGCAAGTCGGCTGTTTACCTGTTGACTCAAACTGACAAATCGTTCACAAACTGTCCGACGGTTGTTCGAGGAGAGATCGCCGACGATGCGAATGTCAAGAATTAGGCAAGTACAAAACAGTCAACATTCTTACGTGAGAAACACTCTGACCAGCACAGAGAAGAAGGAGAGGAGTGGAGTCTGATGCCTGAACGAATGAATTTTGTGTACAAGGTTTCCTTTCCTGTGTTCTGCTTACTCCACAGAATGCAAAACCTTTTGAGTTTCGACTTCGTTGCATCAATGGCAATGAATAACGCGTTTGACATCAAGACCCATCTCAGTGAAATACCTTGAATTCACTGACCCATGTTTTCGGTTTTTTTGGTGTTCCGCCTGAGTCTTGGCGACTGTTTTTCTTTCAAGTAGTCAGCGACTTGTGTCACCACCCATACTACACATGACAACCAGCCCGTCGAATTAGCATTGAGGGCCAAAAGAATAGACACGAGCAATAACATTTGAAGATTGATCACAACACAACTGATGCCTGGATCTGTCTCAAACTCTGTGTGTTTGGACACCTACCTGACGGTGCTTCTCTACCAGGAGAATGATTAAGTCATAACGTGGATTCAAAACGGGGGCTGATCACTCCAACTGGGGCGAGATGGTCCAAGTGGTTAGAGCGCGAATTTACTGGCAGGAAGGTCCGTGGTTCGAACCCGACCTTCTTCATCTCGACCACCCCCGTATAGGCTTGCGCCACCTGGCAGCATCCCCCGGCCACCTANTGCTACAGCTGAACGACGACTTCAACTTTCCCTTACATTCACCGATTGAATTTCAGGGACGGAATGTTCCAAGTCCATCATGTGCAATTATTTTTCCTGTATTTGTGAGATAAACTGCAACGACAGTACAATAAATCACTTGTGGAGGAGGGCAAGCCAACGTGTACTCAAATGGCATCAAGAATCTGAAACTGAGAACTCGCACGCTACCCGAGCAGCCTGTTGATGATAAACGGATTTTTAAATACCTCACAAACATTCACTAAACGTTACTAAAAAACGATCAGTTATTTCCGTATTACTTTGCTGAACAAACAAAAGTGGCTGGGCATCCTTGTCGCATTGGCTTAGCAAGAAAACCGTCAATTTTTTAACTCAGATTTTTTTTAGATTTCGCTCGCCACTTTTACTCTGTTGTGTATTTAATATTATGTCATTATTCTATCGAAACAACAAAGTACCAATAAAATGCCAACAAGATAGTAATAAAGCATCGACCAAATGACATAAATTAATAACTTATCATTGCCAGTATTCCGTTTAGTCAGAATGCTTCTGTGGCTGACGTTTTGACCGACAACGATGTAACTCATGGCTTGTTGTGCTATCCACCGAAAATCAAAGTCGCGCGTCACTTTTTGTAAAATCCAACAGGCATTTGGAGTCAACTGTCTCCCATGAAAAAGGATAAATCTTCGCTCTAGTATGTCGTGGAAAATTAAATAAAACAGCCTTGTTTTCTTGTCGAGTGAAGAGGTGAAGGTGCGAAATTCCTAAGTTCAGTTGCATCAGTCAAACGGACGAGATTTCCACAGCACGTTTAAGCTGTTTCCAATACATGACGCTACTACGTTTATCTTCTAAAGTACGTCACGAAGGCAAATACTTCCAAAAGACCGCTGGTCTTGCCCATCTGTTCAGTTTGTAACGAAGAAGCTCTAAGTTGCGATGTCTGGAGTGGCGTTTTGCTCCGGCATATACAGGAACGTTTAGCAAGATTTGCACTTTTTCTAAAAATATTCTTACTACCTTCGTGGATATTTATTTTTTTTCACCATCTTAGAAACTACCTTTTGTGAGGTCCCTTCTTAGAGCTGACGAATATCCGTTGGAAAATCTCCCATTAGAGCTGTTTTTTCTCCAAAACAACATGTTTCTGGTAAGAAAAATCGGAACTGATCCATGGATTTAAAACCGCGAACATCTCAGCTAAACGACCTGAAACTTACTAAAAACTGTGAGTGTGCCCGACGCAGCCAGATGCATAACTTGCGAGTGACCTTGACACCGAAGACAGTCTGTTATTCCAAAAAGTTTGTTCCATCAGGATCTTTGAATTTCCAGAAGTGCATGCTGGCTCTCGCGAGAACAGAAACCCAATGGTGAACTTGTACTTTGGTCAAAAACAAACAATCCCTCAACGCTGTATGCACTGCATTATAGCAAT
Source organism: Opisthorchis viverrini (assembly GCF_000715545.1). Taxonomy (NCBI): domain Eukaryota; kingdom Metazoa; phylum Platyhelminthes; class Trematoda; order Opisthorchiida; family Opisthorchiidae; genus Opisthorchis; species Opisthorchis viverrini. The sequence goes on from NW_008751792.1 coordinate 513,043, forward strand.
TTGAAACGCGAGATAGCCAATCAAAATGTCATTTACTACGGCGCACGTGATTGGATCACTGAAACTTGTTGTTTGACCAATAAGATGTGAGCATTGCAGGTGTGAAAATCACACACCAAAGCACTGAATTTGTGTGCAGATGAGTAAACCTGAAGTCAAGTCACTCCTGGAAAATAGTTTAGTTGTGTAAAATCCTGTGATTTTTCTGGGACATGTCAGTCCTCCAGCGGAGTTATTTGCGATTGTTTGAAGAAACCAAAACCCAAGGTCATAGTTTATTTTAATTACATGGTGTCCCAAATTCAATAGTAAGTTTGTAGAGAGCAGCCTGGAAATCCATCTGAGACCCACACGCCTGCCCACCTGTGATCGGTGACAGACACTGCTGGAACCGGCAAAAAAATCTTTGAGTTGTTTACCTAGTTCACACCTAAGATTTAGCCGCAATGACAAAAGGCTGGGATTTTTCGCTACTAACAACGCTGCATGACAAAGTGAGAGTTGCGAAGAACTTATGAAGCTGTGCTTCTGAGGAGTAGAACAGTATCGGATTACTCGTTTTTCCATGCGCAAACGCACGTTAGCTGATCTTCCTGGTCCGATGTCATGCTACGTCTGTCACAATTTTTACGGTCTACATGAATATAATGAACAACCAATATATTTCAAACGTACGCATGAAGAATTTTGAGAGCTGTCCGCTACTGCTAATTGAAGCAACCGTGCAAACACGCGTCTGGCAGACGAACAAACCCGATTGGTGTGTTCCTGTTTCGCACTACGGTGGAGCCTTTCAAATCCACACACCGATGCCTCGGTGTCCAAGGTCCAGCACTTACCCAGTTTTATATTGAGGCTTCATATTTTAGTCACTCCAAAACGTGAGTGGACCGGAATAGATCAAACTCACAAAGTGGATGTCTTCGAGCAGGGTAGTATTCGTTTTGTATGCAGTGTGGCATTAACAACGCAACTGTAAAGCACGCTGTTTTGCGGCGTGCTTTCTTTGACTCTGATAGAAAACTGTCGCCCAAAAGAGAATATCCAAAATTCAGTGCGCGTTAGGCCTCTAAGCCCATATGCGCACAGCTTCAGTAACAACTCTACTCGAGGAATCTCATAAAAATCTCACTGGAGTCAAAGAAGCTTGCATCCAGAAATACACTCATTTGCAAATCAATTTAGTTTTTACGAGA
>NW_008751792.1:514436-516009 GCF_000715545.1 Opisthorchis viverrini
CTTTTGTGAGGTCCCTTCTTAGAGCTGACGAATATCCGTTGGAAAATCTCCCATTAGAGCTGTTTTTTCTCCAAAACAACATGTTTCTGGTAAGAAAAATCGGAACTGATCCATGGATTTAAAACCGCGAACATCTCAGCTAAACGACCTGAAACTTACTAAAAACTGTGAGTGTGCCCGACGCAGCCAGATGCATAACTTGCGAGTGACCTTGACACCGAAGACAGACTGTTATTCCAAAAAGTTTGTTCCATCAGGATCTTTGAATTTCCAGAAGTGCATGCTGGCTCTCGCGAGAACAGAAACCCAATGGTGAACTTGTACTTTGGTCAAAAACAAACAATCCCTCAACGCTGTATGCACTGCATTATAGCAATTTGAAACGCGAGATAGCCAATCAAAATGTCATTTACTACGGCGCACGTGATTGGATCACTGAAACTTGTTGTTTGACCAATAAGATGTGAGCATTGCAGGTGTGAAAATCACACACCAAAGCACTGAATTTGTGTGCAGATGAGTAAACCTGAAGTCAAGTCACTCCTGGAAAATAGTTTAGTTGTGTAAAATCCTGTGATTTTTCTGGGACATGTCAGTCCTCCAGCGGAGTTATTTGCGATTGTTTGAAGAAACCAAAACCCAAGGTCATAGTTTATTTTAATTACATGGTGTCCCAAATTCAATAGTAAGTTTGTAGAGAGCAGCCTGGAAATCCATCTGAGACCCACACGCCTGCCCACCTGTGATCGGTGACAGACACTGCTGGAACCGGCAAAAAAATCTTTGAGTTGTTTACCTAGTTCACACCTAAGATTTAGCCGCAATGACAAAAGGCTGGGATTTTTCGCTACTAACAACGCTGCATGACAAAGTGAGAGTTGCGAAGAACTTATGAAGCTGTGCTTCTGAGGAGTAGAACAGTATCGGATTCCTCGTTTTTCCATGCGCAAACGCACGTTAGCTGATCTTCCTGGTCCGATGTCATGCTACGTCTGTCACAATTTTTACGGTCTACATGAATATAATGAACAACCAATATATTTCAAACGTAGGCATGAAGAATTTTGAGAGCTGTCCGCTACTGCTAATTGAAGCAACCGTGCAAACACGCGTCTGGCAGACGAACAAACCCGATTGGTGTGTTCCTGTTTCGCACTACGGTGGAGCCTTTCAAATCCACACACCGATGCCTCGGTGTCCAAGGTCCAGCACTTACCCAGTTTTATATTGAGGCTTCATATTTTAGTCACTCCAAAACGTGAGTGGACCGGAATAGATCAAACTCCCAAAGTGGATGTCTTCGGGCAGGGTAGTATTCGTTTTGTATGCAGTGTGGCATTAACAACGCAACTGTAAAGCACGCTGTTTGCGGCGTGCTTTTCTTTGACTCTGATAGAAAACTGTCGCCCAAAAGAGAATATCCAAAATTCAGTGCGCGTTAGGCCTCTAAGCCCATATGCGCACAGCTTCAGTAACAACTCTACTCGAGGAATCTCATAAAAATCTCACTGGAGTCAAAGAAGCTTGCATCCAGAAATACACTCATTTGCAAATCAATTTAGTTTTTACGAGA
>NW_008751792.1:516085-528999 GCF_000715545.1 Opisthorchis viverrini
TACGACAACGCACGACCGGTTTCGCCCTTCTTGGGCCTCATCAGGTTGGCACAGTTCCCCCGTTTCCGTCAACCTTATGTTCTACTTGAACCCAAATTGAACTAGTTTCGAGAAGTACACTCATCTGCAAATCAATTTAGTTTTTACGAGAGACTAAACTGAATCTCTCGTTTATGCTATCATCAAATGACGTTGCCTTCGACGAAATGCATTGTCTGTAGGATCTTGCAAACCACAAGGATAGTATCAATCAGTTCAAAAACTGAACGGACGGTTGTGCTCCTCTTCTTGGTCTCGAGGTCTCCCTGTTTATGGGTTATTCGCCAAACGGTGTTCTTCAGGACTACGAAAGTTGAGATCTAATAAACTGCACAGAAGTGACCAGACCTTCTTTTGGGTATCCGCTATGCCACTCGAAGGAAGCACGAGGGCTGGGATACTTCCAGATTGCCCAAACCTAGACAGGGAAAGTCAAAAGACAAAGGTCGGGTTCGAACCACGAACCTTTCGGTTAGCAAATTCGCGCTCTGACCACTGAGCTGTCTCCCACCCCACCCTCATTCATCGATATTTTACTCAGCAAGCGTGTCCCGCGTGCAAGGAGAATCTACAGATCATCGATCACTTTCATTAGTATTTATCCTCCAAATTTAAGTCGTGCGTGCAGTTTACTTCAGCAATGTACGCAACCTACTGGTTCAGCATACAAAATCACTAGACAGCTGATGGATCTTCATTATCACAGATATGAGCAGTGTTGAAAAATTCCAATTGGATGGAAAAAGTATAGTTTAACTAGGAACTCATCACCTAGGCTAAATAAATTAGTGTTCTTATGAAGAAGTCACGCTAAAGTGCTTAGTTTTGTTTCCATGGCAAGGGGTGTCCAGTGGATTAGCGTTGAAACGTTGAAGTCTTTCGGATGGGTTAACTGAATTAGTTAATGTGACCAGAAGCTGAGCATGCACGTTTCGAACTAAGAAACACAATGCATGTTGATTCGAACACAGGGTTAAAAATGAATGGATCTTGACTTGGAGACAAAAACTCCATCCCATGGTGACAATGTTTCGAAATATTGTTAACCTGGGTGCGTTTTTTTTACTACTGTTCAAGTGGCCATTGGTTCATTCTCCGAGGTCGCATTTTGCTTCGTCAAGCTTTGCGAACACATCAATCACTAACAAACCTCAAGACGTTGCTCTAGAACGCAACGTCATGCAGACTTCTCATATTTTGCCGAAAGTACAAAACACATGAAATGTAACTATTCCCTGAAGGTCCCTTGTAAGAAATGTTTCTTCCAGTGCTTTCTGATTTCCAAAGCAACCAACCCAAATCATCTACTCTGTCTTCTGCATGATAACTAGAAATCTTGCTGATAAATATGAGGGCAAATTCCCATTGTCGTTAGCTCTCGTTGCGCCTGCCGTTGTGAATAGAACTCACGCATGGTTGGCTGGGTATCAGACCGTTTGTGCCCCGTCATTGGTGATCGCTGTTCTACCAATGTCTGTGCAACGCTCCAATGATAGGTATTCAGGTTCCATTTAGCTTTTGGAAACCAGATGTGTACCAGATATTCGGCGCCGTAAATCTGGTTCCCAGGGCTTGTGCACAGAAAAAACAAACAGTAGGATTTGAAAAAAACGTTGGTGGCGAATACGTGAGCCTCAGGGACCGATAAATTTTGACCTGATAATTGCACTGGTTGGAAAGTCAGAGAGATGCCCAAATAAAAGTTAAAAAAATCGTATTGATTCAAAAGACGGAGGCTGCGGGTGAAGTTTTAGAACACCTGTTCCTCGGTCAAGTAAATTAACTTTCTGGTAATTAGTCAGGTAAAATAAATATTCGAGATTACAACAACCTAAGAGAAAGTTTGGTACAATATTAATTCGATACTCAATTTGGGCGAGAGGCTGGTTAGAGCATGATTTTACTGACCGAAATGTTCGTGGTTCGAACCCGACCTCTGCCTCCCGACTTCCCCTGTCTAGACTTGGGAAATCTGTCAGTATCTCAGGCTTCGTGCTTCTTTCTGGTGGCACGGCAGCCAAGCACCCAAAGGGTGATACAGCTGAACGATATTTTCACACAATTTTTCAAGCTGACCAAATTTGTTAGGGTATCCTGTTACTTTTTGTGCCTGAATTTTTTTGTCTAAAACCTCTTGATTCTTCTTCTGTGTTTATTCACCGTACATCGAATAACCTCAGAGTAAGATTCCAAGGTTTTGGTAATCATGAACGATTTATCAAGGTTTTCGAAGACTCTGGTTTGTTTCAGTAGTATGTGCCTCAGGAACTTTCTAGAGGTAAAGCAGCTACCCACAGTATGTGTAGTAACTTTCATAAAATTGTGGCTGCGCTTTATTGTAAAAAATACTATACAAAGCTTCGAAAAACCGCTGCAAGTGAAGGCTAAGAAAGATAGTTTTAAATTTCCCCTGGGTTTGTACAGCTAAGTCATTCATTCCCCAAAAAAGTTGGTTCCTCAGAACGAAAAATGGAATACCAGGACTTGTGCGTTTCTATATTCAATAAAACGTTTTCTTTCGGTGTCATGATATTGACATCAATTCCGTGAAGCAACACACTGATTCGTAAACCAACGTGCCCACTGGCTCAGCGAAATCAACACGCGCTTGTCCATAAGTGGGATCGCGAGATCTTCAGACACCATTTCGTCGAAACCAACCTACGTATCAAACCAATCTGTAATCCCTTGGGCGAAATATTACGAGCGGGGTCGGTGTTTTATGGGTGCGTGGTTGCGACTGGAACAATCCGTCAGCATCCGAAAAATCATTCTTCGGATGTGGTTTTCGAGAGTGTGGAAAGTTTCTGATTCGCTTTATTAGCTCTCCACGAGATCGAGGAGTCTAGCTCAGTTCGGATGATTGTCTCAAGTGGTCTCTCAAGAGCAATGAAATTGTATCCGTGCCAACTGAAATATTTCACTTCATCTCCCCCCCCCCCTCCACGTTTGCTTTCCCATTCATTCCATCTGGATTCCGTCCAAACCGAATCTGATCTGATTGGATTTGGTTTCAACTCAGTGAAGCTCCAAAAATCCAAGTTCACGGAGGCTGTTGATAAACTGGTCTCACCCCGCAGCGTATGAAAATTTCTTGAATCAGCTAGTGTGCGACTTTGTGGTTGTCGAGAGAAGTTTGTATGACTGTTCGGTGTTTCGGTTGATAATGTCCAAGGTTACAATCAGAAGAAAGACCTGGCTTAGCCTCTGTATAGCCTCTTTTCTAACAAACTTCCTCCTGATGCGGGCATTCCGCTAATACATACTAAAAGGGAACCTGTGGACACAAGTCCCATTCCTACTGGAACCCACGAGCAGTACTTCTCCCTGGGATTTGAACTACGAACATCTGACAAACATATGCAAAATAATGCACCCGAATATCGTGTCTGAACAGGCAACTATGTTCGAATCCCATTACGGTCATGCTAAGTACCGTCGATGAACTCTAAAAAGAGCGAAAAATTGAGCCTAATGTTCCGTTTCGTTGCCAACGCCTAACCGATAAACGTACGCCAAAACGCGTGCGGGTAATGGTCACATAATAGTGATGTGAATGCACTGCGGCAGTGAAGCATCGGTGTTGAACACTGGTGTCATGCTGTTGGTGATGATGATGATGATGATGATGATGATGATGATGTGAATGCAAGACCTTCAAATCACTCGAGGACCTACAACCAGTCCTAGGAATGAGCCCATCTATTTGTTTGTCTACCTATGTATATATCCATCCGTCATTATGCCTAATTGTCAGTCCACCTCTCGTTCTGCTGGGAAAATCGATGGGGGGGCACTAATATACCGACACCTTTATGTGTGCACAACCGTATTGTTCATTCTGAACAGGTGGTGATAAACGGATTCTAAAGTACACCTGCAGTTAGGCTGAAATAAGTCGTGATTGCTTTCACGCGACAAATTTGACTTACAGCCGGGCGATAAATGATCCGTTGATGTTTTGTACAACATAAACGCCCTTAAAGCATGATGCATTTGCTGGAGGCTCGACATAATCCCTCATGGTCTATAGCACATTGACGTTTGTTCAAGTAATTTGGAGAATACAGACCACCTCGGGTTCCCGTCTAAGAAATGTTCAGTAAAATTCCTTTTATCTCCGAATTAGGCAGTATGATAGCGCGACTGCTCGCAATCCATAGGGGGCCTCTACAAACAGGGCGAAACTGGTAGTGGGCCAGTTGTGGACTTCGATCAATTATCCCATAATAATACATAATTTGGAAACTTATACTTCTGATGTGATTGCTCAGTTACATAAAGATGAAATGGTTCTCTCAAATGCCACTTTCAGCTTTATACGCATAAGCCGAAGTTCAGAGTTCATGTACTGGTTACCAAAAGAAGAAGCTGCTTCAATCTGTTTAAATTAGATCTGTCAGTTAGTTTCTCACTGGATCATTGAATTCTTTCTTTTAAGTTGTTTCTGTACCTTGATCTATTATTGCAGACATTGAACATAGCATGATTACACGGTCCCCCACTGACCTCACGTGACTCGCTGTCCCTATCGATTATCGATTTTTCTCTGAGTTGAACTTACCAAGCGGGTCGGCCAATTGTATATTCTTCAAGATACTACCTACCTAGTAGCATCATTGAGCGCCTTAACTACGTAACCCGCTACCCAGACTTAAGACACCTTTCTGCTTTCAGGTTTTTTCGACTGAAGGCAGGTCTCCAGGATAAAAACTTGAGGAAAAATTCCTCACGTCATTGTATACACAATATACGCACTACTCATAAGGTTGTTGATCAAAAGCGTGTTTTTTTCGATCAAATTGCGTAGCCATCCTTCTCCTAAATTAATTTCATTCCCTGGCTTTATCACCTCTGAAATCTGGAGTGAACACATTCACGATTGTATGCCCCTCCAAAATTGCCATTTGCAACGGTAACACCCATCAATCATTTCCTTTTCCAGGTGCATGAAATTGTCAACTTAGTGGGAAAATCCCCCCCCACCCTGTAATCATTGACTGTCAACAATTACGACAACAACAACAACAACAGGGACAACACTGTGTGTTTAAACGGTTGATACCACATCGCTTCCACCTTTTTTTACGTTTGTGCATTTGTGTGTGTGTGTTCGACGTTTAAAACGGGTAACGAGTGGTTTGAATAACAACGCAGTTTGTTTGAAGAAAGCCTAAAAACAGTCTGGAACCATTGAAAAACTATTGTCTCCTCTACTACCGTCCTCTCCTCGTATGTCACAATACTGACACATTTTCACAGTTTCCTATCTGAGAGCTGATATCTGGTGGCTTGATGAACGAGAGCAAAATACACGATTGTATGCCCCTCCAAAATTGCCATTTGCAACGGTAACACCCATCAATCATTTCCTCTTCCAGGTGCATGAAATTGTCAACTTGGTGGGAAAATCCCCCCCCCACCCTGTAATCATTGACTGTCAACGACAACAACAACAACAACAACAACAACAGGGACAACACTGTGTGTTTAAACGGTTGATACCACATCGCTTCCACCTTTTTTTACGTTTGTGCATTTGTGTGTGTGTGTGTTCGACGTTTAAAACGGGTAACGAGTGGTTTGAATAACAACGCAGTTTGTTTGAAGAAAGCCTAAAAACAGTCTGGAACCATTGAAAAACTATTGTCTCCTCTACTACCGTCCTCTCCTCGTATGTCACAATACTGACACATTTTCACAGTTTCCTATCTGAGAGCTGATATCTGGTGGCTTGATGAACGAGAGCAAAATATGTGGACGAGTTTCTATAGAGGAAAATGTCGGTAGCTCAGGTAGCGTAACTTTGTGGCTGGCACAACCACTACACACCGCTACGCTCCCCAACAGCGCACTGATGATATCACCTCGAATGGTGATGAGCAATCAAATTGCCCAGCTCAGCGAACAAGCCAACGACCATGTTGACGAGTAAGTTGTTCCCCATCTAATCTGGGCAGTTAAATCCAACTGGCGGTGCGATGTATTCATTGTTTATTCGCCATTGCCAAGATGGGTGCGCCACAGTGTGAATTGACCGGGTACGACTATGTTCTTCAAGGGCCGCTTAACTCACCCCTCATTCAAAACTGGCCTAAAATGCAGAGAGCTGGTCTACAAGACCTTGCTATCTGAAGTTGTGTTCCGACTGGCTAACAGTTCGCTCCTGAAATCGGTTGGGATGTACGTGTACAGTGTACTCGCCTCCACACAGAAGGCGTGAAGGTCTCCAAGGCCGAAAAGGAGAAGCAAAGGAGGAACGAAAGCTATACGACCCGAAAAACGCATCTCTTCCAAAGTGATGTCGGTCAAGAACCTGTTCGTCAACAATACGTTTGAGCGTAGTGCCACTGAATGCAGTTGTCTAGCTTGCTACAATAAGTGCTTGATCATCATCAACAGTCAGATCCGGAATGCTGTCTGTCTATTTTTTCTTGGCCATTCGTCCAGGTACACCTTGCCCGATGTTATGAGAAACAGATGTGTCAGTTGTTGATTCTCTTAGAAACCAACGCACTTACAAGTAAGTTGTGACCTTCCAGTAGACAAGGCCTTTTTGTCAACTTTTTGGTATTTTTATGCCAACGGCCTCTTATGCAACAAGTCCCTTATCAGTAGAACAAATGTTTTGGTAGGAACGGATTTTTTGAGGCCTAGTTTCACTGCTCACCCCTGAAATACGAACAACCTCTCTAAGCAAAGACTTCACCAAGAATTACTCAGTATCTGGATGACAAAGTTCGTCAATCACGTACAGGAAATTTCGAGTTGAACTGTTTTTGAGCTTCAAAACAAAGACGATAATGCGTGGACACGTCAACATTCAGGTTTAACTTGTGATCATCTTGGCATATGCGAATAAGGCTTCAAAGACAAAAGACCTGATCTGGTTTAGGAATACCCCAGACCCAGGAGGAATTACTTCCCATAACTCGCGGCACGATATAAATACAGACAGACTTACCAGAAAAAATCAAACTCGCCATTTTGGTCGGTTTCGATATTTCAGGTTTTGCTCCATGTTGGTCCTCACCTTGCTTATGTTTTGTTCTCAGCAGGGACGAAACGCCTGTACAGTACTTTTTGGCTTTTCAGCATAGATAAGCTTCATTTACAGAACGAACTCTTCATTAAATATGTTAGTATCAATAAAACTCAATAGGTTAGCCAAAAATTATAGTTTTTGTGAGCAAACACTTGGACATTCCTTGCAGATGTTGCTATTCTCCGGCAAATGAGAATGTAGTATATCACTGTGAGGGTACTAGAGAGTTGAGCAAGATATTTGGTAGGTTCAACTTCTGCCCTAAACTGCTGGCTTTATGCGCATGGATTAGTTATCCACTAACTCGACCGTTTGGTTCAACACTGGGGAAATCTCCTGCTTCAGATTAGAAGATAAAACACCTTCAGGAATGGTGATATCAGAGTCCAAAAAAAGGGAGTGAACAACATCCCACAGGACGTGCTCGGTAGGTTACAACGGAATATTTCCACAACCTGGCAGAACTAAACATTTCGTTCTTGTCGGGATTGATTGTGCGGACGGTAAAACTTACCTCGGGTTCCAGAATAAGACACAAAGATTATCACAGAGTTTCACCAGATCTCTTCCAGATAAGCCCGCCAAAAAATTAACTTCCCCACTCAAGAAAGATTAGAAAAAAGAGGATATAAAATGTGCGCTTTTAGTTTTCATGGGAGGGGTGGGTTTGGGACATGCCACTAATAATTTGCATGAAAAGGTCCGTTTTTCGGCCTCCAAACGAACTCACACAAGTAGCTGTCCACTAAAGATCGGTGTCTGCCGCATTGGCGTAGACGTGCCAAGGAAATTCGATGGTTTGTATGTGAGCTCCGGTCGTTAGATCCACAAAGTTTTCGGTATGATTAACCGTTTCATGAGTATAATTCATGTCAAACATTGTTTTACTTCCTTGGTATGATACTCACATATCGGAGATGATGATTGAGCCAGGGGCGATACAGGTCTGGATTGTGTCCCTTGTCATGAACGAGAGTTGATAGCGTCAGAAAGTTCATTTAAGGTTTTACGTCCAAACGGAGAAAAATTTTGCACAAAATGGGCCTGGTGTGGACAAGGAATTGTTTTTATCAATAACAGGTCAAGGTTGTGTGCGTGCATTAAACTGGTGCTGCAAAAAGTGGTGGGGCTTAACTTTTCGCGCGTGCACTTTTTGTGTTAGTGACCGAGCTTATCTGGAAAAGATCCGTTTAACCGACCTGTTCGAACACCTATTTCTTCTCTTGTCAAAACCGTCCAGCATTTTCGAACCCTCGAAACAACTTGAAGCAACTCTGAAGGCTTGTCAACATCAGAAAATCAACTGTAGCTTGATGTCAAGTTCGCAGTAATCCAGAAGTGTCCTGCACGTCAATTTTACAACCACGGACTCGAAAACTCTCAGGCAAGTTACCGTCACGGCACGCCAGAGTAAAATCCCAAAGTGGTGCACTTTGTAGTGGCATTCAACGTAAAATATCAGAGAACCTCATCAAGAACAGATACATTGTGTCCCTTGTCATGAACGAGAGTTGATAGCGTCAGAAAGTTCATTTAAGGTTTTACGTCCAAACGGAGAAAAATTTTGCACAAAATGGGCCTGGTGTGGACAAGGAATTGTTTTTATCAATAACAGGTCAAGGTTGTGTGCGTGCATTAAACTGGTGCTGCAAAAAGTGGTGGGGCTTAACTTTTCGCGCGTGCACTTTTTGTGTTAGTGACCGAGCTTATCTGGAAAAGATCCGTTTAACCGACCTGTTCGAACACCTATTTCTTCTCTTGTCAAAACCGTCCAGCATTTTCGAACCCTCGAAACAACTTGAAGCAACTCTGAAGGCTTGTCAACATCAGAAAATCAACTGTAGCTTGATGTCAAGTTCGCAGTAATCCAGAAGTGTCCTGCACGTCAATTTTACAACCACGGACTCGAAAACTCTCAGGCAACTTACCGTCATGGCACGCCAGAGTAAAATCCCAAAGTGGTGCACTTTGTAGTGGCATTCAACGTAAAATATCAGAGAAACTCATCAAGAACAGATACTAAGTTTTGATATTTGGCTGCTAACTCGGTAACAAAACATGGTTTTTGCAAAGAAAAAAGGTATGGTAGTTACGTTCTCCAGAGAAATTGTTGTTCTCTCACCTGTCCTCACAACATAGGGGCCTACCTAGACCTGAAAAATTTGAGGGTAATGAGTAATACACTCATTTGCAAACCAATTTGGTTTTAACGAGAGACTCAACTGAATCTCCCGTTTATGCTATTCTACAGTTTGTGAGTAGTTTCCTTTATGAAAATATACTGCGATATCTCGAATATCGTGCCAACTGAATCATGAGACGGCCTGCGTACAGCACATTCAGTTGTAGAATTTCATAAACGAGCGATTCAATTGAGTCTGTCGTGAAAACCGAATCGATTTGCAAATGAGTGTATCTCTCGAAAACAGTCCAATTTGGGTTCAAGTAGAACATGTGTTTGACGGAAACTCGGGGACTGTGCCTATCTGATGAGCTCCAAGGAGGCCGAAACCAGTCGTGGATGACGAAGAGTTTTCAGCAACCTTGTGAGTAGTTTCCTTTGAGAGGACCGACTTTCAGCAGTGACAGTGTGAACAGTCTATTGGTCTTTCCCTCAGTCCGCCATGCTGTGAATCTTACCAGAATAATGAAAATTGGTAGAATTTACCAGCGACAGATAACAATTGATCTCCAAATAAATCGAAGTTTAGGCTCTTGCTGCGCTTTACGAAAGTATAGATCATATGCTATAACTTGTTTGGGAGGAAACTATGTCCGACTCATTGCTGTCGATCAGATCAATAATTGTGGAAATCCATTGAGTGGGAGTTGTCCACAGAAAGTTAAAAATGACCACTCGGATTGTTTTTGTTCACTTTGGCAGCATACAACATTTCGGGTGAAGTTGTGCAAAATACCTACTGGTAAAAAGAAGGCCCTTTTGCAGAGTTCTTTATTAGAGAAACACCAAATGAACGGTTACAGACTAAAGGACAGGGGAGCAAAACTCTCATATGCATATTGTTTCCAAAACTGAATATCGATCTTCTCCTTGAACGCATTTCCCCTAACTTTCTTGGATATTGACTGTTACTCAAATTCCGTGACAGATCTCACTTTTCAAGAGACGCGAAACGGACTTACGAGGATACATTACTCGCATGCTTCATCAGTGGTATCCACCGTTACACGGGTATCACAGTATCGCATCGTCTTCAGTGGTGTACTAAGAGCAAAGACTAACTTTAATGCCAGGAGTTCCATTTGCGCAGATCGGCAATTTGGTTCAAACATTTCAGTAACAAATACACCTTAAGTCCTCAGTAGTTTCAGAAATTCAGTATGGCGATAAATGTGTCACGCTTGTTTACATCGCTGCAATAACTACGAGACCCTTACACAGCTATCCTGACGGTCGTTTGCAAACCCGAGAATAACGTTCAGTGGATACATTCAAGTCCAAAAGGGCACCCAGATCTACTTATTAGCAGGGTCCAATGAGAGGACTGTGACAAACGGGAAGGGAGAATAGACGAGCATAAGCTGGCTGCTAAGAGTCGCTATCAGTTCTTTCTCACTTTCGTGCGCAAAGATCAGAAAGGACACAAGTTCGACCGGATCGACTTTTTTCCCTATGGCTCAAGGAAGGACGAAGAAAATACATCACATGGTAGAAAAAGCCTTCAACAAACATGTACAGACTGACACATTTCTTAGTCACCAAGGTCAAGGGAACGCCATAACTACGGAGCTCAAAAGTGCTTAACAAAACAGATGAGAGGCTCAAACAAGAAAGTTCAATTCAAATGGGCAACCCAAGTTGGATGGATTAGGCGTCCAAATCATGGCATCAATTCAAACGATGAACACAGAGGCAAAATGCAGAAACCACGACAGCGCAACCAGCCAATCACTCTCGAGAAGACCACACCACGACGTAATGCAAACTGAGGAAGAGCCAGTCAGAGCAAACAAAAATAGAATAAATCGGAAAAACAAGCGAATGAAAGTAAGGCAGACCACAACGCAATACAGATCACAAACAACCAATGAACTCTGCGAAGCAGCTCCACAATTCCTCACCTCACATCAGATACGGAGGCACCTGGACACCAGACCATAGACTACTCACATGCCTCAGCAGTAGTATCCACCGTTACACACCTTTCCTCTCCAAAGGTCGCGTGAATGCCAGCGATGTTCGATTTGCCTCCGTTAGGTCGGCCACCTTAGCAGCTGGTCTAGTCAGCACCTCTCCGGGTGTATCAAGAAACTTCTGAAGCTGGGCACCGCTTACCCTTTTCGATCTCCGACGGTATAAACATTCCCTCGACGGTCGATTACAACAAACGGGCCTCGCCACCGGCTGCCCGAAATCCGTGACCCCAGTTCACTGCTCCCAGGACTGTTAAGGGTTTGTTTATCGTTCTAACATTCCCGTTTCCGAACACAAAATAAAGCTTTATGCCAATCAGTAAGTGGGGAATTACAACATGGCCGCGTGGAACTACATAGTTCGAACATCAAACATCAGCAAAATAAGTTTTTAGCAGGCTACGAACGGTGGGCTTTTCAAACAAGAATAGTTCCATTATAAAAGATTTATTGATGTGTTCCTTTCCTGTGTTTCTACACCTCAAAGTAGAAAGTGGCGGAAAGCCTTGTGATGGCCAATGATATACTGTTATAATGTCCTAAGGTACCGAAGGACAACTTATTCAGTAATGATCATTCAGGGCACAAAGTCTTATACTGAAGAGCGAATATATCTCCAGAACTTCCAGAGGGACTGCTTTTTAATGCCTATGCAAGGTCGTTTAGAGTCCGTCACGTGATTTTGTTTAGTCCATCAGATTGGGTCGATCAAGTTGTTGGTTTCCATTCAGCTGATGTCAGTTCACTTGCCTCCAACCCTGTGGAGGCCAGTAGATGAACACATACATGTCACTAAAGCTGATCGAAGTTTGTAGGGATGTTTTCTCTAGATGTATTTGTTTATTAACAAGACAAGGCATGGCATTTCCAGTGTCTGCGGAGCGCCAAAATAGGCACGCAACTTTGTTGTGTCCTACTCTGTCTCCCTTGTTCGAGTAGACATTCCCATCATGCCTGTTTGTACAAATTCGAGGCGCAGACTGGAGTGTTTCTCAGACAAGTTAGAGTTCGTCACCGCAATGGCCTGTGAGTTAATAAACGTTGCTTGTCAGGTAAGTTGCTGAGAAGGTGAATTGAGGGAGGAAAATAGATAGAATGGGACGGGATTTTTTAACGACTTAGCGAGGAAGGATTTGTCTAGGTTTGAGGAAAAAGTATGAAACCGTGCACACTGGGCGGGAAGATAATGCAAATCGAACAATGATGCTCAAGTTAGACACCTCTTCTAAATTGTGCGCAGCAAACGAAAATGCAACCAGTACGATAGTTTGTGAATGACTTTGGTTGGTTTTAAGTTTTATGGTTTAGCAGCATGTTTATTTGTTCATTATTGTTGATTTTTGTTTGTTTGTTTGTTTACCTCCTCGAAAAATGCAACTGGTAGTAGGTTTTGGTCAACTGCTAAAATAGAGGCTCTAGAATACTTCTACGTATTCAGGAAAGCCCACTTGAGTGACGCGCAAAATCACAAGCCGGAAATTGTGGATCCTTGAAATTTAGCAAAAGATGCGGTACTACATGTATAAAATACGTAATAAATGGGGTACAAACCCCAAATTATGCGAGTTTCCGTCTAAACTGTTGCACAAAGTGGTGCAAATCCAAAGAAAGCCCGGAGAAGATAGCAAATCGATCTTAGTTTGCGACGCACGCCTGGGTACAACACGTGGTGACG
>NW_008751792.1:540654-547071 GCF_000715545.1 Opisthorchis viverrini
AATGGTACGATTGACTCTAGCCACAATCACCTTCCACAGTCTTTCATGTCCCCTACGGTGACCGAGCACCTATGTCTCACCCACTCCCTCTAGCATGCATATCTTCCGCATATCTCTGGTTACTGGACCATCGGGAGTCTTGAGCACGACCGTCCTGACACACCCATCAGATCCAGGTATAGTGGCCGTTACCATTCCTTTCGACCAGGTACCGTGCGCTTGTTTTTCTCTCCAAGTATCAATACCAGATCACCCAGTCTTATGTTTCTTCTGAGAGTCGTCCATTTATGCCGCGATTGAAGCAGTGGAAGGTATTCTCTTAGCCAGTGGCGCCAAAACGTGTCGGTCATCAATTGACGCTGTTCTCCACTGCCGAATATATCGGTGCCGTAGTCCTTGGTCTTCGCCAATAGAGACGAATGATACTTGTGGTGGAAATAGATGGTTCGGGGTCAATACCTCAATGTTATCGGGATCATCTAGCACAGGGACCAATCGGCGATTGTTCAGTATTCGTTCTACTTCCGTTAGATATGTTATCAGCGAATCTTCTGTTAACAGGGGCATTCATATTTTTACTAATGTTGTACGGTTCGGTAGGGAAACCTGTGTCCGATAGCTACTTGACCACACATTGCTTCTCAAGCTATGCCCGCCTTAGTTCGTTTGTGTAGAGTCCTCCCTTAGTCTGCAAGAAGGTCAGCCGAAACCTATGTCCGATAGCTACTTGACCACACATTGCTTCTCAAGCTATGCCCGCCTTAGTTCGTTTGTGTAGAGTCCTCCCTTAGTCTGCAAGAAAGGTCAGCCTTGAGTGTGTCCTACACGTTCGCTCGAGTGCAACTAAGTGCCAGTACGAAGGAGGTGGGGAGTAGTCCTTTGTTTTCAAGAAAAACCCAAAGGTTGCTCGGAAGAGGAATAGATGTGTGGAAATTCCATCCGAGAAATCGTCACTCGAGGAGTCAGTCAATATGTGACCCCGTGATGGGGTTTTGTGATGGATGGCTAAGTGGGGCTACACCCTGTCCGCTTGAGAGCGAACCACAGAGCTGATCAACCCCAAACCGTTTGACTGTTCAGCCATTGGCTGGGAGGCCGTCTGTTCGAAACTCTCTGAGTTTTGTGAGATCTTGATGATTTCCAGTAAGGATGAAACAGCATTCCAGCCAGCGTAAGTTGGCTTCAAGGATGAAACCGAAAATTCACCATAACCATTTCGAATTCAAATCAATTCACCTTTCTCAAGATTCGTGTGTGCTTTTCAAGAACCTTTCTTGTCACAAATGAGTAATGAGGCCAGGCGAAAAGAGAATCTCCTAGACAATGGGCATCTTTCTCTCTTTTCCTCTGCATCTCTGATGAGCTGATTTTCCGACATAATGATGAGGGGTTTGTAGATCCCATCCAAACACCTGGATTTTTTGTTCGCTACTCAATGGGGAATGACTAGAAGTCCGGCAGTTAGCTCCTTTATCATGATCAGGATTCACCAAATGCAATGGTTTCAGCATTTTTGGTTACTTCGAAGAAAAATCTAGAAATAGACAGCTTGGATTGCTACACAATTTCGAGGGTAGTGGGAAAGTTCATGCAGCCGCGCGCCGACAACTCTCATCAGCGGTGCACTGTGCAAGTTCATATAGATCCTGTTCGTTGGTAGCATGTTTGACTGTGCGCGATGTAAATTAGCATGCGTGGTTTCAAGTGATTTAAAAAATGGACAACATGAGGTGCTGTATCCGCGTAAACACCTCAACATGGTCCGGGTGGGTCTCTTGAAAAGCGAGCAAGGTCACCTTTGCGCCCCACCGAAAGACTCCCCGTGGAACTCTGCTAGCTCTGATGAGAAGATTATATCCGCTGATTAGGCTGTATTCAAAATCCAAAGGGCATGACGACAGTGTTGATTAACCGGTCCCTTGTTCCTCTGGACCGGTAAACATGTGGTCTAATTTACTCTGAGCTCCACTGCCAGTAAAACGGTTGTCTTCCAGGCATTTATATCTCTTCTGGTTCCCCCGGACTTCCATCCAGTCAAAAGCCGTTACTCCGCCACTCGATTATTTAGTCAGAGACTAACTTTTAATTGTTTACGGATTGCCGTTAACCAGGTATCAAGACACAATATCCCAAGGTTAATCTGGAAATATTGATCTTGAACGTATCCGACTGGTGGATCCATGCTCCACATTCTGCTACGCTATGACCTCAGTCAATGATGTAAATTAAAGGTGATCTTTAGTAAAATTTACTGAAAAACACATGGTTATCCTTAACAATCCTTGCAACATCCGGGGAGGCATCTGTTAACAACATCTGTTAACAACCTCATGTTCAAATTTCACTCTTAATGAAATTTCTCGGTTGAAGATTGTAGATCATAGCGTGAAGCAGAGTCTGCTAATAGGGGTTCTAGATCATGTGCTGCATGACCGAAGCGGTGCTCTCCGGAAACACTAAGTATATGGGGACTTTGTTGTCTTGTTTTAGGTGATGAAAAATCTAATCTGGAAAGCCGAGAATAACTCGGCAACTGCTTAATCCCAATGGGAATAATCGGTGATGGGAATCTTACATAACCCCACGAAATCTCAAACTGACCGGTTGGTCTTTGAATAGCTAACCGTTAAGTCACGAACGATTAGCTGTCACGTGACCAGGATATAGCGACACACTACCAACACAATCTGTAGGCGGTTAAGAAGGAAAATTTCCAGAGGTGAGTGAAACATCTCTAAGATCGAAGACCTAATGTACACCCAGCCACACGATTTAGTTTCCTGTCTAAATGCGAGTTAATTAAATGTCTGATCAGCCACTTGTGGCCCAATGGTCAATCTATTAGCCGGGAAGGTTGCGGGTTCGAGACGTCCTAGAGTTTCGGGAGATACGCACTGCAGCTGAGTTCAACTGGGAACGTGACAGCTGTACAGTTTTTCGCGGCTTTTCAACACATCGTAGCTCCCCATCGAAACTACCCATTTGTGTGAGGAGGTGGGTTGCACCAATCTCTAGTTTCGGAACAGTCCAACGTTTCGTGATGGACTAACTTTACCGTTGCTTTTTCACACTGTGTGTGTTGCATGACAAGAGCACTGTCTTCTACTGCTTGACCGAACAACGTAAGCGGCAGTCTTGTTGGGTTTTTTCTACTCACATCTACTTGTGTCCGCACCGAATCCTGTTGCATATACACATACATACATACATACATGTGCTCGTAGGCGTACAAAAAAAAACTCGGCAACACCGGGAGAAATAATTGGCCAAATCTGAAGCTACTGTCCCAAGTAATTTATTTAGCGCTCGACCGAAGCGAAAATCGTTTAACAGTGATCTGGAAAAATTCGATTATGGTCCATTATTCAATTACCTGTTCGGGGCTTTTGATGTGATACTCACTCGGAATCAACAGAGTGAGGCGGGGAAATGTTCTATCAACTTGCGAAATAACATTTTTTTTACGTGTTTCCAGTTCTGGTTTCTCCAGACTGGTCATGCATCAAAGTTCGGTCGGTCTTGTCGGCCGTCAGAGAATCCTCACTAGACGAAAACAACGCGGAATAGAAAATAACTAATACCATGGTGAATACAACTCGGTTGTCCTGGCTAGGAACGTTTGGGAAATGGGACATTTTTGCGGACTTACTGTGAGAAGACAAGAGTTACTGAGACAACACGCTTTTCGAAGTACTCCCCTCAATGTATTGTTGACCTGTCCGGACCAAATGGGCACATCGAGGAATACTGGAAGGATGATGCTCATCGTTTAAGCGGTGGGACTTGGTGAGCTTTCATCTTCACAAAAAGCTTCACCAAACATAAAGTGCCAGGTAGCATCGATGGAGGTTACTTCATGCTTAAATATTACTCCACTGGTCGAGACCGCCCCCCAGTGCATTTCATTGGATTTACCGGTTGCAGTCGGCGTCTGGTCACATGATTAAGTATGAACTAACCCTAAGTCTACCAAGCTAAGCCACTAATTAGAAACCTGCGTTCATTATTACGACAAAAACAAGCATGAGTGTTTTCCGTCCGAAAACTTCACACAATCACATTAAAATATCATGTCTGACGTACTCACCGCAAACCAGGACCAAGGCGTTAGTGTGATCCAAAAAACGTGCCCATGCACACAGGGAGTACTGGGTCAAATAACATATTTCTGACGAACTGAACTGTATTACTGATCTGAGTGCATGCAGCCGGTGTAGGAGCACGGGATTCCATAAAATCAGTGTATTCTGGTGTAACGCGGTCAATGGATACGGCAACAGGTTTTATCGAGTAATTGGACAGTGGAGGGTTTTTTTAGAACGGAAAAGAACACGAAAAGGACCATTTTACGGAGGTTGTAAAGGCGATTTAACGCATGGAAACAAGTTCAAGGTATGGGATCGATGATGAATAATAGAGTAGTTGAGACGAACGTGAGTATTTCAATGGGCTACGTAAGTGGCAGGGTCGATAGAAAAGTGATCGTTTGAACTGAACTATTGGCCCGGGATACGGAGAGTCGCGCCAAAAACGAATTTGGCTGGTTCATAAACGCACGAAATATTGTGCGCAAATGTAGCGGAATCCAGGACAACTGAACGGACCAGTTAGTGGAGCTGTTTTGTGATCGCAAACTGGTCTTCACATGTCGATAAAATCGTTCCACGAGACCGTTTGCTTGAGGATGTTGTGTCATGGTGCGAATGCGTGTGCATCCTAGCAGTTTGGTGAGGCGTTGAAATTCAAATTGGGAACCGCAGTCGGTGGTTATAAATGAACTTCAAAATCGGAAATCCAACCATTCATGAATGTTCGGGCGATAGTCTCGGTAGAAATATTGCAAACGGGAACAGCCTGAGGCCGACATATGTAAGCCGTCCGACATCGGAAGTGGACCGACTATATCTAGGTGAACATGGTCGAATCGCGAGTCTGATCGGTACCAATGGGTGAGTAAGTATACCAGGTGGTTTTGGAACGTTGACATCCTAGACAAGGTTTCGCCCATGAAAGCACGACTTTGTTCAGATTCAGCAAAACAGAACGCTAAGAAACGAGTTTAACAGTCGAACATATGCCGGCATGGGAGACGTTATGTAAAGCATCAAAAACATGGCGTCACGTCGAGAGCAGGACAACCGGTCTTGGGAGTGGAGTAGATAAATCACAGTCGATTGTGTCTGGTGCAATTTGTAGTGGCACCTGTTAGACGTGTAATGAAGACTGCTTGTCGCTTGACGACGAAGTAATAGGTCCATCTTTCTGTAGTTTAGCCATAAGTCGGAGATCTATCATGGGTATTGAGGAAAGTGAATCTATTGCTGGACAAGATAAAGTGTTACTGGCAATGTTGAGACGTCCTGGAAGGTAGCAATGTCGTTGGTGAACTGCGAAATGTAATCCAGCTGACGAGTGGTGAATATCTACCTGTTTTTGCTCCGAGTGTGACACGAGTTTGACACGGCCTTCTAGTATATGGCGAAAGTGGTGGATAAACAGATAAATCGTCGGTAGTTCGCGGCCAGATGTACTATAGTGGGAGACAGTTTTCGTGAGAGAAACCCAAGTGGCTGGACGCTATTGTTAATCGCTTCCTGCACTACCGCCTTCACAGCCGTGCTGGAAGCATCTAGGCTTAGTGACAATGGAGCATATGGCTGATAGTGGAACAATGTCCAAACCTTTACAAATGATTCTAATCCCGAATCATATCAACAGAATGCTTTGGGACTGTCAGCTAACAAGTTCGTCAGGGGTGGTAACGCGGGGAATAAAACGGCATTTGAGTTACTTTAATGTTGTGGGCGGAGAAAAATCTTGAATCGCCCGTACTTTCCCGGCGTCATGTCGTTTTTGTCAACAGTATGACCAAGAAGCGTCAACACACTTTGTGCGGGTTGACAACTACTCCATATTTGGATAAACGGAAAAATACACCAAATGTTGTTCTGCATGAGCGCTGGCAATTAATATGTCATCAAGATATGCGAAAACGAAGGATAAAACAGAGAAACACTGATCGATGAATCTTTGGAGGGTTTGTGTATCGTTACGTAATAAACCAAATGGAGTAGTGATAGCTGTTTTGTCCATATCGTTTGTGTGAATTGGTATACGACAGTACGCACGAAGAATACCAATATGAGAAAAAAACAATGCATCCTTTTACAGTAGAAGAAAAACCGTGCAGGTGTGGGATTCAGTACCGGTCAAATATGCTGACATTGTTGAGTGCTCGGTAGTCTGAGGGTGTTGTCTTGGATACCATATGGAGAAGTGAAGTGCATTGAGAAGGTCTGATGGAACCTAGTTGAAGTACAAACTGAAATTCGTCCTTGGCTATCTGTAAGCTTCCATGAGCCACGTGAGCGCGGCGCGTGAAAACGGGGGGGGGGGGGCGTGTTTGAATGGGGTAAA
>NW_008751792.1:547426-564885 GCF_000715545.1 Opisthorchis viverrini
GTGAAAAGGGGGGGGGGGGCGCGTGTATGAATGTGGTAAAATACGGACTGTTTTGGATTTGGCTAGCGACAATTGGAGTTGGTTAAATCTGGAAATTGATTAAGCAATCCGTCATAAAGTGAATCGCCACTTCTAGAAACTGTCAGTGTATAAATTGACGATAAAGTGATAGATCAGTCTCTAACAGACGGTGAGCCTCGATGTTGTTGTCTCAGATCTACCAAAATGTTGGAATGCGTGAGCACACCGTTGCCAATGATAGGGTGGCGTACGTCAGCGAGGACAAAAGTCCACGTAAACTCGCGGCCGGCGTAACCTGAAGTCAATTCGTAAAACGCGCTGTTCGTAAATCCTAATAGAAAAACCCGTGGCGACAGTTAGAGTAAAAGTATAAGGTTCGGGGTCGGAGTAAGCGGCGAGTAACGAAATAAGGCTTATGTCGGATCCAGTGTTAATTAGAAAACTGAGGCCGGAAGGCTTATCGAATATTGTCAAGCGGTGAGTGATTCGAGTGAAACATTGAACTTATTCGCCTCTATGCTTCTACCCTCGTGAATTCCCAATTTGACTGAGGAGGTGCGTGGTTATTTCGGAAGGAACACGGTTGGAAGCAACTGCGTGCACGATGTACGAAGGTGCTATGGTACCACCAATGAGCATTCCCTCTGGAGAGTGAATGTGGTCGAGAACGCGAGTGTGGACTCGTGGTACTGTCAATATAAGCGAATGGCTTCTACCTGATTGGTTAACTTGTCAAGGTGATCGTGAAAAGTGTACACAATAGCTGGTGTATCTACTGAAGAAATACTAGAACAGCACGATTGAATTTCCAGTATCTTATCTGCTATGCTGACAAGTCCAGCGAGTGAAACGCCTGAACTAGAAGAGAGAATTGATTGTAAGCGGGTAAGCGTTTCAGAAAGAGCCAGTCAAAACAAGACTTAATCAGTTTTGCGGTCCCTAATGGAGTTGTTAAATCGTCGCGACGGTTGCGATGATGTAAAGCCATCGAGAGAGTCTCCGCTAAGTAGTTGTTCCAGTCGTTCAGGCTCCGATAAACGACAGCGCTCAATGGTGGCGACAAGTAAGTGAGTCAACGGCTTGGTGCAATCACGGTGCAAAAAAATGCCACTTAAATAGGCTGCTATATCAGGAGGGAGTACTGCAATCACACGGTAATACATAATATGCTCTTGGGTAATTCCGCGAAGGGCAAACTGAGTGTATCAGATGTATGGGTCGTGGTGCCAGAATGGTGGAAGATGAACAGAGGCGGCGTTGATGTTGGGCGTTGGTGCGATTAAAGGTGAGGAGATATCTTGTGCTGGAGAATCTGACATGGTATAAGAGTCACCAATTCAAGATGGGTTGGGACCAACTTGTGTGGTTCAGTGGCACTGAGGAACGGCTGGATGTAATTTGGATGAGTTAAAACTAAAACAAAGCCAAACCTGCAACTTCCGGCCAGTAGTTGAACGCAACCATTGGCCGTAGTCCTGACAAATCCAGAGGCAGTTTCGTCTTCATTGAGGATCATCAGTAGCGCTCATCTATGCAACTCCATGACGCTACGGTTAGTAGATGCGATATTTCGCTCTTCGGCCACGAGCGACTGATTAGCAATGTGATTAGCTCTCATTTGGTTGGTTGCGTTGATTGGCCCGCAGAGTGATGACTTCCTCCCCGGGTCTAATTAGTTTAGTTTAGTCCAGTTCAACAGTCGGAGCCTCTCCTCATCCGTCGCCAGTTAAACTAAAGTAAAACACCGTATTCTAGGAGGAGGTTATGGAAGACATGACTAATAGGACCTTTCTGATTTCAGTCGTCCCTATGACACAACTTCATGTGTGCAACGTGTCCGTATCTTAAAATGCGAACCTCCTTTCAACGTTCTTCACTCTTGTCCCAGGCGCAGTACCATATCAGCAAACGGAATGCGCTCGCTGTGGGGAAAAGTGGACACGGAGAGGAGTGTCCGCGGATGGAAATGGTCCGGAACAGTCGAATGAATATACAATTGGCGCAGGAGCCGGAGGCCAATCCGACATCCAAACTGAATATGGCGTCCAACAATTTGAAGGCCAGCAACGCGAGTACACTACGAGTGATTGCTTTTCTGGATAGAACTTTTTCGAATAACTGTTTGGCTAAAATTCATAGATAGCTTGTCTTTTATCCACTATTCAAGTCACATTATCATCCATATATGTAAACAATGAATACAATCGCATTCTTCTAAATGTTGTTCATGACTTTCCTCTCCCAACTATTCAACTACCCTTTCTTGCCCTGAGCGCTCTTTGTTCCTCTACACACCTTTCCGCGTTTGCGCGCTTCAAAGAGTGCGATAATAACATTTCCTCTGGGTAATGGCTTCCAAAATATGTGGGATAAACTTATCGATTGATACCTTCGTTATTCATGTGAATCGAAACTACTGGCCAGAACAGAGGTGGACCAATTATCTGGTGATTTTGGCTGGAAACTCTCATGTAGCTAATCATACGTCAGACGAGCGGATAACATGCAACAAGCGTCTCCAAACCATTCGAAAACCGAATGGTTTCCACAACGTTTTCAGTATTAAATCGGCTTGCGCAAAAGCCTCAAACGGAAAAAACATTTTCCTTATCACAGGAGATGTCATTCATACTTCATACAACTGTAAACTTCAGATATTTTAAGGGGTAAAAGTTACTACCAACGCGTTATTCTTCTTAGGTACCAATAGGTCCGAATCGGTGCTCAAATACCATAAAATATTTTTGGAGATTTTGAAACTAGGCCTACCTGGTAAAGGATAAAATCAGTAGTTGACTGTCCCAGGGATTTCAGCAACATTTGAGTAGCACCTTAATGCGGATAGCCCAAAACTCTTTAATGTAACTGCCTCTTCAGTTTTGAATTTTCAGGCCACCCTTTCGATCAACGAAAGTACACCGTGCAGTGTCAGAGGAGTTTGCGGGAAATCAATGAATGAGAACGCTTCAAGACATAATACCCTGTCCGCATGCTGTCGTTTCCCACTTCTTTGAGATCAGGCGGCTGAATATACCCATTGTAGTCATGAGAACGAAGGAGGTAGCGAACAAAGCTTGTTTTCTGTGATTGTTCATCTTGGCTAATACATCACAAATTTATATGGTAGCAGAAATCACGTGGAAAAGGTTAAGATCGGGGCTACACTTTAGAGAAATAGAAGTCAAAGGAAGGGGGTTGGGTGAGGGGTAGGTCAATGGGTCATGACGTCAATGTCAGACAGACTTGTGGGACCAGATGTTTCGTAGGCCAGTTCAAGTTCAGAGGTCGCACAAGTTTCTTTTGGATGCAAAGTTGTGGATCCAGCAGTCGGATTCCTATCGCTTCTGCGATCGATAGTAGTTTGGATCGTACCAGTCGTGGTCCGTTCAGAGGTACCCGGTATATGATGGTGAAGGCTTGCTCCTTGTCTATGATATGACAGGTTTCGGCCAAGTGTGCTGCAATCGCGCTTGAGCCTGGTTTCTTTCCACTACCACTCAGAGATACGGGATTGTGTTCTCGTATTCTGTCCGACAAATGCCTTGTCGTACGACCAACGTATGATGCTCGGCACGAGCATACGAATGAGTACACACAAAAGCTGGTGGTAGAACGTGGCAATTTGTCTTTCAAGCAGAATCTGATAGTGGGGCTGGAGTTGAAGCTCAAACATAGATTAGCGGCCAAGTATGTCGTATCAACGGAGTTTCTAAGCCTTCTGGTGATTAGTTCAGCAACCGAGTCACCTTTGAATGGAAGCCTCATGTATACGGGCTTCTTTCTAACAGAAAATTCCGTAGGTTTGGGTTTAACGGCTTCCATAGTCTTCAGTACGAACCTTTCAGGATATCCGTTCTGCAGGAATGTGCGTCCCAAGAACTTTAGTTCCTCTTCTAAGCATTCGGGTGAGCATATCTTCATTGCTCTCTCGGTCAGGCATCTAATTAGGTTGCGTTTTTGTTGCAACGGAACGAAGCTATCAAAGTGAGTATACTGACCTTTCCACGTTTGCTTTCTGTGGACCTTGCGTTCTATGGTCCCGTCGGTCTTCTTTTTAACATTGACATCGAGGAAGCTTAACTGCCCGTTTTGTTCTGATTCGATAGTAACCTTGATATTAGCGTGGACTGAATTGAAACTGCTTAGTACGTCTGTTGTGCTGATGGTTTCATCGGCGAGAACGAATATGTCGTCTACGTAGCGGCGATATAATGTTAACCGTCCAATGAGTGCATCTAATTTTTTGAGTCTCTAGCTTGAGATCGCTCAATGGCACTGATCACCTTGTTAATGAGACTGTTCTCCGTGAAATTACTTTCGGTCTTTGGGCGCCAAGTTTCACTCCGGACGACAAGTACAGCCGTTGACGATAACATCCTCCGCTGGAGAGGCTGCTTTTGAAGCAAGACAGAGCTGCATGAGGTTCTATGAAGCTCAGTCTGGTGAGACAGATTTCTACGAAACTTTCTACTTGAGGTGAAGAAATAGGCAAGTGATCATAATCCAACTACTGTTATTCTAATGACATAATTGAAAGCCGTTTTGGGCTGAAAGGATCGGGGTTAACTTGTTACTTTCCACGATCACTAAGTGTGTTCTATCTGGGTGCGTCTGACGGATAAATCCTTCCGTAAGATATTGTTCTCTGTGAATCAATGTTTTTATTTAGTGTTCACTAGTGCAGAAACTGTCATCGGATTTGGTGAATCTATCGGTGATATTATCGGCTGGCTAATTCTGAACGAGTTTGTTCCACTGCAGAACGACTTCCAGACATTGTTTCAGAAGTGTTTGGTAAACAATCGGTAGTTTTTATTTGGGCAACGTTTCGCTTGGGTCACTCGAGCTGACACGTTTTGGCGTGCGGTCATCAGAAGGAAGAGTGTTCATCATCTGAAATCCACTTGACCTCAACCCCCCTCAAACTAAATTGTCGGAGCACTCACAACCCCACAAAGACCAAGGAAAATCTACCAGTGTCACCCGAGGTGAATCATCAAGTGAAGCACCCTGAAGTGGAAGATTAAGGAACGAAAAACGATCGGGAACTAATTTGGAACCCCTCCAACCCACCAATTCAGGATTTTGGCACCCACACTAACCGACAAGAGCTCTTAATTGACACTCAACACTGATCTAGTTTGTAGAGGACTTACTGATTGGTTCCCCGTCTGTCTTATAACCTGGCCAATTTGGTGACCTGTTCGCTTGGCCTGATGAAGCTTTTGTGTCAAAAGCGAAACGCTGCCCAAATAAACTCTACCGATTGCTTGCCAAGCTCTTCTGAAATAATGACTTCTCAATCGCTTCCAAACTTTTTCCAATTGATTGAAGACTTTCAGACATGTTTCGTATTTGGTGACATCTTAACCAGTAGTATTAACACTGAGGTGCCCTCGATGAAACAATCGAATTTGAACAATAAGAATAGGCATCGAATACTTTGTACGTGGACCCCAAAACACCGGTGGCCCCGGGGCTTCGTTTTTGAAACAAAAAATATGGGCCACAGGCATCACTTCCGGTGTAACGGTGGCTACCACTGATGAGGCATGCGAGTAGTATGTTTTCTCGTAAATCCGCTTCGCGTCTCTTGAAAAGTGAGATCTAATACGGAATTTGTGGAGTCGCATTGTAGCATTTGCTTGCATCGGAGTAACAGTCAATGAATATCCAGTCAAGTTCAGGAAGACTCTTTCAGTTTTGTCAACAAGATGCATATGAGAGTTGTGCTTCCTTGTCCAATAGTCCGTAACTTTTCAGTTGCTATCCGTAGAGGAGGCTTTCTTACCTTCACTGGTAGCATCAGAAAGAATCCCTCTGTCCAAACTGAGCTGGAGACACACTACACACCTGCATGAGGCCTGCGCCTGACGTTCTTCGCTCATGGTGGAATTGCAAACCATGGTGCAAACACATATTTTATAAGTTTGGTTTTTTGCGAACCGTCACATGAATAGTTAAGGGTGAGCAACCGGTGGAAAGATGTATGCATCTTATCTTCCCAATGTAAGTCAGTTAAAGTTGCAACAAAATTAATCGATGACGTGAATTCTGCCGAATCAAACTGGTTTTTCTGAATGCCCAAATGGGTTCTACTCCGAAGGGCGCACGTTTTTCGCGTGTCTTTCAACTAACTCATAAATCACCCACATAAATAAATATTCTAGGAAGCTGACTGTCAAAAAGCCAGTTAGCGTTGTTTATTCGAAAGAACGTTTTTTCCGTGAACCAATGGATGAAAATTACGGTTTGTCAGTCGTGAGTAGCGCGAATCTAGCCAGTTCAAACATGGCGTCAGGTGAATGTCACAGCACTATTGCTCGACCATCCAGATTTTGTGCGGTCATATCCCCATCCGGGGCAGGTTTTTTGGTGCTACCAAAATACCAGACCAGGACAGTTACTGGGCTGTTGTTCGGGTTGTCGGGTAACTCAATCACAGGGCTCGTGAATGAACCTGTTCCTGTTTAGATGTGATAATCCAGGTGTATCCAACGTGCGCTGGTGGAGTAATGGTTGCATGCCCACTTCGAATGTAAAATGTCCGGAGTTCAAAGCTCGGCACGGCCAGGGAAACGCGCTGAGTTCAAATAAAGATGAGACTCGAGTTCACTGCTTTCTCCCTTTGATGAAGAGTGTTCAAAGGACAGTGAATTGAACGCGGATTGTACAAATCCCACCAACACCCACAACTAATCTACAAGGATTCCTGATTCCCCAGTTGCAGCTCAAGCAATTTTCTTAGAAGACGTCTCTTTTTATCTCTTGCACTTGCAATAATTTGCAGTATGATAACAGGTAGGTTTCCAAATTTTAAGGTTAACTGTCAAATGTGATTCCTCATACGGCCACGAAGATAACTTTTCAAGGGCTGAACTATTTAGTATCTTTGTTTATGTTTTACTTGTTCAGATGGTTGAAGTGTCCGGTAAGGAATTATACTCCGCGTTTATACTGCCTTATCTTTTTTAAAATTGGCCTGAATTGGAGTGACGTTCACATTTTTGTAGCCACCTACCGTTGTAGTCAGTGCAACTCGGGGAAACTCTAGTACTCATCCGATTCTCTGGACCCTGTTGGCCGGTAACCGGAAGACTAATGTCGGTAATTTCAAAGTTGACGAAATCTGTTTTTGACTAATTGTATTTCACCAAATTTGCCAGTTTCAAAGCTAGAACGGGCCAGCTGCAGGAACTTTTCAGTTCCTTGCACTTAATTTTGCACGTTCATTCCTATGACAGGAGTAAATTTAATCTGTCTTTCAAGGATAGAGGGAAGGAAAAAGTAAAAAAATGAGTTTTTCTTGATGGGTTCATCTTCCCAGTTTGGACACTTCTCGTTCAGTCACTTCTTCCGCGTGAGAAAACTCAGGAGAAGCCTTCTAGTCAGATTAATTTTTGCGTGAATCACTCGACTTGAGCGCACTGCTCGGTTAATCACGATTTGGCGCACAGCCCAGAAACGCTTGTCTGTAGATGAGGTTCGCCCAGTTTGTGTTCCTTTTCCTCTTCAGTCAAGAATGATGTTATGTTTTAAAACAGTAACAAGTGCTCCGGAGGAGCATTGTTCGTTTGTTTTATCCTTGGCGACTTGAAAATGTTGCACTCGTTACGCTGCTATCCTTAGAGAAGACCACGTGTGACGCTTCTTGTGAAGGCTTCGTTACTCCTAAGAGGATGTATCGATCATATCTCGCCCTCAGACAGATTCTGGAAAAACAACTTTACTTCCAGAAACCAACAGCGATTGTGTTTCTTGATCTGAGGGCTGCCTTTGACTCTATGGACCGTCAGGCACTGTGGGGGTGTCTGTAGAGCAAAGATGTTCCCAATAAATTCTTGACCCTCTTCAAGGCACCGTACTCCAACTCCCGTGTGAAGGTCTACGGGAACCACTCTTCTGAGTTCGCCACATCATGCGGTGCCGGACAGGACTGTCCTCTTTCACCTTTCCTCTTCAACCTCGTCATTGATTCGATCATGGAAGACTCACTACCACGCAGACGACATAGAACTTCTTGGATCTGACCCCGTGGTAATTCGAACAATATTGAATGATCCAAGTAATTCCTCCTCATGGTTTGATACGAACTTCACCCCGACAAGGTGTAAAGTAGCACTTTACACCCAGCGTAAGGCTGGGTGCTTGCGGATGGGCCGATCGAGGCAGTAGACAAGTTTGTCTACCTGGACAGCTGTATCAGTCCTGATGGTTCCACGAAAGGTGATATTTCCATCTGAATTGGGGAGGTTAGAGCAGCTGTTATGAACCTGTGAACCACACCTGTGGCGTAGGTGTGACATAAGCTTCTCTGTCAAGGGTCGAGTCTATAATGCTGCGGTGCGCTCCATATTATTATACGGATCAGAAACCCGGGCACTGCGCCCCGAAGACGTCAAGAGACTTTCAGTGTTTGCCAATCGATGTCTTTGCAACATTGCCCGAGTCTGGTGGGAACAACAACATCAATAACTAGGTGGTAGTCAGTTACAGGATTTGTAGAAAACAATTTTCTTTGAACAGTCGTTCTTTTGTCCCCACTCAGTTATTTTGATGAGTCCTTGGGGGAAGAAAGGGACTCGAGTCTCGTTTTTACCAAGAAAGCAATAAGAAAAAGGCCATTCCATGACGTAGGGGAAGAGCTGTCGAATCGGAAGCGCCCAGCGAGCCAATCGGATACAAGGAAATGCGATCACGATGCAAACCAGATCGCAAACTGGCCAACCGAATTACCCAGAAGCCACACCGGGAGGAACCGATTTCTCTGAAGTTATTAGGTACTGTTTGGAAACTATGTAAGCGCAGACAAAAGAAGAATTCACTCAACCGCGGATCGACGATGTCAACGCGGTTGGTGGTGAAGCGTTTCCAATTCAAAACCCTAGCTCGCCGAACCGATGAAGCAAGACCCCTTGTCTGCATCAGATGGCTCCGTTATTCACCACAATCGTAAAAAGTATCCGCAAGTTGGAATGTTTAACAGCCATTCTTTATGGCTGATTCTTACGAAATAAACAAAGTCGATACCCAAAAACTACCGAAGTGATGTTGACGGAAGCGTATAACTTGGAGGAAAAGGCCTATCTGTTGATGTAAAATACAGCCAATTCGTGTGGCTTAATGTTCAAGAGAGACGTAAGGTTGATGAAATGTGGGGGACTGTCTGATGAACCCCAAAATGGGCAACATCGGTGGTGGGCTTTTATGTACTTTGCCTCAAATTGTAAAAAGTGCATCATTTCAGGAAAATGTCGTACTTCTCTGCAACTGGTTTCATCCCGGCTCCCCGTAGAAAAATTCTTTGTTTATTCCCTTAAGCAAGTCTCCTCAATAATGATAAACAAATACTTGTTTTGCTGTATCACCCTTCCGGGGCCTAGCTGCCGTGCCCTGCTAAGTTTGAATGAGGGCTGAACTACTGTCAGTTTGCCCAAACAGAAGCACTCTCGATGTCCGCGGTGTGGTTTGAACCACGTCCCTTCCGGTTATTCGTGCCTAAACCACTGAACTGTCTGGACCACCTCCTCAATAGGGAAAAAGAACAACAAAAGAGCGACACCCTAAGCCTACATTTCATCTTTAGTGAGTTGACGCAAACTTGCACCAGGTGAAATACATGCTACTATTTATGAGACTGTCAAATGTGGGAGCATCAAAATCACCCAACAACGAAGACATCGCTACCGAGGCGACAGATGCCCTAAAATGTTTGTGACCATAGGCTGGCCACTGCTTTCAAGAGGACATTAGGGGCCACAGACATGAGAACACATCTTTGTAGGTGACAAAGGCCCAACGTCAGCTTGAAGGGCAATCTGCTTGATCATAACTTAGCAGCGTTCTCAAATTTCAGCTGTACTTGCGACACGGATTACTGAGCGCATGCTGCATTGGAAACAGTCTGAGTAATTGTCTGCCAAATCAAAGCTTGACACAACCTCACCGAATTAATCAGGCCGAATAGTTTGACGTGATTCAAGTGCAAAAAACTCATCCTGATGCCGTCGACAACAGTACGCTCATAGCCATCGTAGCGGAAATCATTCAACAACAGTGATACGCCCTATCATCCCTCGAGCAAAAACCGCTCATTATGCGACGGTTGAACACTTTCCAGTTCAGAGAGACTCAACTAATGCAACAGAAGCAGCTTCTCAGTTTGCCGACTGCTTTTGCTGTCCTCACAGCAATCTTTCTGAAATTTCACATGGTGATCAACTGTCATGGCAACCGCCGGCCATCGATGTGCTAAAGTTGGTGGAAAGTAACTATGCGGGAAGTCCAAGAACCTGAGTCCCCGTGTCTGATCATTCCATTAGGCATAGAGAAGTACACAACTGATAAAATTCTGTGTTCTTTGTAAAAATCGATTTCGTAAACTAGCAGTTTTAACATTTGTTCCCATAAAAGTGGTGTAGCGGTGATACTACTGATGGGAGTGGCATGCGATTAGTATGTTTTCTCGTAAATCCGTTTCGCGTCCCTTGAAAAGTGGGATCTGTCAGGGAATTTGTGGAGTCGCTTTGTAGCATTTGCTTGGATTTGAGCAATAGCCAATGATTATCCAAGAAAGTTCGGGAAGACGCGTTCCAGGAGAAGATGGATACACAGTTTTTGTACACAAGATGCATATGAGAGTTTTGCTTCCCTGTCCATTTGGCATTTCCTAAAGCCCCATTCCTTTCAGTGGCAATAGGTACACTACTGAAGAAGGGAAACTCATTGTCATAATATAGAAACCAGTGACGGACTGTAGTGCAACTTGTATGCGAAAACCGATTACCTGCCAAATGTACGAGGAATACGAAGAAGCTGAACAGTGAACCATTCTTCCTAAGATTTGAACTATCGTCATAGTGTCCTCTGTATACTGATGTTATGCACGCCGCCAGCAGTATCCGTCATAATTTAAACAGCCCTCTTTGGAGCGCACGTTTGTAGCATGCTTCTTAGGGCCTCAGTAGTATCAATTGGTGCGATTGTACAAGACCTGACGTGATGTGCGGTTTTACACGAAAAACGCTTTGCTGACGCTATGAAAGAGGGATGACCTAAAAGCTCACTCTTCACATTCAAAACTTGCGGAATTATCTAGCTCTCTACGGTAGATCACTAGTCTAGCACACATCTGGACTAAAGAACAGGCCACGCTTGCATTCTCCGAATTCCTTGGTTTGGACGGATGAACCTATCATCACTGTCTTATTTGGACAAGATTTTGTGTTCATTTTGCACCAACGCATGGAAGCAAGTCATATGTGCAAACCGGCTGCGCTTTCAGTCACATTTCATGACTGGTTGAGTCGATTTTTGGCTAATAAATTGAAGATGGAATTGGATTAATGTTCCTGACAAAATGGGTCTGGTAATACGCTTGTACGCATGCAGGTCAGTTCCACACACCGGGCCTAGCACTGATGGCAGTGTGACGGACGATATCGGTATACAAACGCAAAGGCCAGAATTACGTCTGCCAGTTCACGCTACTCGATTGGTCCAAAACGCATATCGTTGGGTCTCAAAGGTCCCAGAGTACGGTGAGGGTTGTATTCTTGTGTGGCTGCGAGACTGCCACATTGAGCGGAAGACATGAGACTGTTTCGACTGTTTGACCACCAAATCCGGAGTGAAACGGGCTTCTGGTGAGGCAGGCGGTACTTTATTCATAGATTGCCTCCAACATTGAAAGCTATCATGACTGGGTCACGCGTGATACATGCCGATTCACCGCCTGTCTGGACGAGCACGGTTTCTTATGTGTCTAATTCAACATGGTAGAACCCTAAAGGTGGCCACAATTTGACATGGCATAAGGGAGTGAAGGGCGCTAAGAAAGTTTTGGGGGCTACTGACTCTGTCTCCCTTCCGTGGTCCACGTAAACTTGTCTGTGCTTAAATGGAGAGAGTGAACGGCTAGCCGATGTTAGTAATCTTTATACTGTCAGTTTCGATATAGGCGCCTCGTAAAGTTTACTGTAGACAATTTCTAAGGCCCCCTTCTTGTCCCACTTTCTTTTTACCTTCACTTACAACGCTTTGTTTAAATTGATTGAAATGGTTGTATGGCACTGAAGCAGCAGTGTTCCCATCTGGTTTTGCTATCAATGATGGTGGTGGCGATGAGCATCTTCCTGTTGTGATTTCTGACTCGCGGACCTCAAATCAAAGGTTAGAAACACTCGACAATAATGGATCATTGGTTGGACAATAACCACATTCCAAGGCTGGTGTCATCGCGTAGTTGTACCAGGGGATCTCCGTTTGTGTACATCCGTGTTCACAAGTCAGAATTAAAGTCCGGATCTGAGGTTTGCTCCAATCTAACCTAACCAGCCGCAGACATATACACGTGTAATTTGAGGCCTAACCTAAAAGTCAACCGATGTGCAATCATTCCTTGAAACAACAAAAACATCGTGGTGACATGAAAAGTTACCCAAATTCTCAGTCTGACTGGTTACCATGTACGTGGAAGATTGCAAAAAGTTTAACGCAGAAATACATTTATCCAATGAGGATTACAGAAGGAAAACGGGTATATCTCAACTGCTTTATGCCCCCGGTAGACAGAATGAAATAAGGCGAAGCTAAGGAGAACGAAACCTGGTAGAATGTGGTTCGCTTGGAATAGATTACCGCGAGTGCGGAAATCCAAGTACAGGCAGCTACAGGTGGTTCTTCGCGCATCTACCAGAGAAGCGGCGATTACTGTTCTAGAAGAGTGAGGTGGAATTATCAGATAGTGTGACGTATTCCCAAATAATGGCAATTAACCCAGTCCTTTGTTCAGTCCGCCCATGTAATTTGAACCTCTACTTGTTTTACTCACCCTCACCCGTAGGCTTAGCTTCCGACACTATGAGTGAATGCGCGTAGATACCTATCCATGTGTGTTCTTGTCCAGCTGCTAAGCCTGCCCTGACTTGGTCTGTCATGATTACCGCACCGCCCTCGAAAGGGACGAACGCAACCCACACTACGAAGTCAACATTCCTCCCGCCGTTGTCCAGTATGCTGACCTTGAGACTGCGTTGCGCCGGTCAGTAACATACAGTAACCTGCGCAATTGTTGACGCCAAGAACGTGGGCAGACGACGAGGTTGGCTCACTTTTGTGTAAGTGGTACCGTAGAATTTCGAACCCAATTCTCTCTTTTAATATTCGGGATCATCCAAACTACACGTGACTCAATGGCGCCACCAATGGCTTTTTCGTGTCATCCACATCTTGTTGCAAGACCTGCGGTCAACGGTCATGAGGTGAGTGGAACTCAGTAACTCGTTTGGCATAACCCTCTACCTGGTGTTTCGCATATTTTTGAAGGGATCAATCAATTTTCTCGGAAAACACTAGGGATCAGTCCGCTGTTCATCAGGAAACAGAAACTGATACTCCAGCAGCTAGTTGGTAAGGGAAAATACCTTGGCGGACCGAATGTATTATTTGATGAATAAACACTTCGTTATTAAAAAATGATTCTCTTCTTTCCTCTTACTTGCGCCTTCGATTTAATTTGGTGCAGTAGTTCCGAATCGGTGTAGAGGATAACGCTATCAAAAATGCCTTGGTATCTGACTGTGTGAACGAATCGAGTTCTGCGGACGCGCGTCAGTGTTCTCATGAGAATCCGTTACGGAAAATCAGTCAGGCAAATTTTACATGGAGCGTTCATTTTATCAACCTAAAGTCTTCTCTTATGAAGCCAAATTTAAGAACCGGGTTGTCGGTTTAACTCGTGTGTGAGGTGATCTATTCTGATATATTTGTAGGTTGCTGAAAATCCGCCAACAGCCCACGACAGGTTCCGCCCTTTTTAGGGCTCATCAGGTAGACGCAGTCCCCTGGTTTCCGTCAAACTTATGTTCTGCTTGAAAAAATTGCACGAAATTAGCGAATACACACTCATTTGCAAACTAATTTGGTTTGTGATGTTTCAAGGCAACGAGTGATTCAGCCGGGTTCCAGGTGAGTCTCCCGAAAAACATAATTATTTTGCAAATGAGTGTGTTTCGCTAATTTCGTGCAATTTAGTTTCAAGTAGAACATAAGGTTGACGGAAACCCGGGGACTACGCCTACCTGATGAGCCTCAAAAAGGGCGACACCGGTCGTGGGCTGTTGACGGATTTTCAGCAACCTTATGAATAGTGCATTACCAATATATAGATGTATCGCGATATCTCGAATATAATAGCGACTGAACTATTCTGCTTCGAGTTCAGTGGAACCGCCAAGTACAGTAGCACATCGGTTGACGTGATATGTTAGCTCAACATAGGCTATGTAGAGTTCGCCAGTAGTCTTCCTCAATGCCATTACGAACAAACAGGTTTTTTCACGTGGCCAACCTTCAACAGCAACCAAGAGCCCCAATTATCATTGCGACGTTAGTGTGAGTTCTAAGAATTTTGGGTACTCTTGCTCCGCTTCACCCTGTCCTCCAGTTTCGCCGCCTCGATTTTGCCGTGCGACCCTGACATGTTCAAACAAATGGCCTGCTTATCGATCAGCCAGTGTCTTAGCCTGCTCATGGTTCACGAAAATGTCAGCCAAGCCGCAAGTATTCGCGCGGATAACATGGGATGTTTCAACTGTGGTGATTCCCTTTGATGGGTGAATTTGAAAACCACAGAAAACTTTGGAGGGTTTGTACAATCGGAGATGAATCGTAATGGAAGTTTCCCCGTGCTACCGAAATCACATAATAACACATCTACAAAAACATTCGTTGGGTGCTTAGCTGTCATACCATCCGAAGAAAGCGCGGTGACCGAGACTCTGTCAATTCGCTCAGGCATCGACAGGACCAGTTGAGCTACAGAGCTTGGGTCCGAACCACGAGACTTCCTCTCAGTAAGTTTGCGCCTTAACCATTGAGCCATCTCTGCATCTACAAAGTCGCATTCTAGATCGCGACGTTCTTCCACGATGAATGGTGCACTTCGCGGAGGGGAGACTGTTGTGTTGTGAGCGCGCAGTTAAGACAACCTTTGATAAAACCGTTGAGAAGCTGAAAAGCTACTTTGGCGCTTTGGAAGACTCCAAACATTCCACAAGTTTCATTCAACTGTACATAGATCTCCAGAAAATCGGTGAGCACCAGATCGATCGGTCAACTAGACTCAACTGTACAAAAATACATTGGGCTGTTGTGTTTTTTTAGTTCACATGTCGTTGAGATTCCGTCTTCTGCACAGATTTCGAGGGGGGAGTTGCTCCGAGGGCCTGAGCGGAGCTGCAAGGATGCAGTTGCTTGTCAGGATCATACTAAGAGGCCCACTCGATTGCGATATGAGTGGGATACCATATTTGCAATCAAAGAACATTCTCTGGTTTCAGACCTCAACGTTGATGACACACTGTTTCGTGTAAACACAGTTCCCCAAAGAAGCGGTTGTGGGAAATCCAAGTGCACCCAATCAAAAACACAGTGCGATCGACCTCGCGACACAGGGGCCATCGTTTTAGGCTCACAGAAACGCATTGGAATACGGGTTGCCACGTTTGTTATCCTATAGGTCGTGACAACAGTGACACTGGTTTCACTCGAGCCGGAAACGTGTCAGATTATCGCCGTAAGGAAAGGCAACTGAGCCGAAATCCGGGGGACTTCAAGCGTGACTTCCGTGGTGCGGGTCGTGGGGGTCTCAGAAGGAACGAAGGTCAATTCTCCCGAGGCCGTTTCCATGACCGCCACAGAGGACAACGACCAGGGCATTTTGCAGAAGAACCCGAATGGTTTTCTGAAGGTCCGACTACGGTTACTGAAACCATAGAGCTGGGGTGTGCGTTGGAAGATGAGGATGGCGATAACTCAGTAATTTTTGGACGAAAGCTGGCAACCCCACCTATTTCTCTTACTGATGGGGGCGATAGAGAGACCGATGATGTTTCAGGCCTCTAAAACACAAATCCCAATATGAGCCAAATGGGTACCGCTCGGTCACCTCAGTCTACAATCTTCCCCTAGTGGAGAGATGCCGGGATGTCGTTTTCGGTACTTGTTTCCCAAGCCGGACGTTAATTCTGACGAGAAAACAAGTGCGATCAACGACCATTTGCTGGGTCTACTCAAGAGTGCCTCGGGACAGTCTGTTTCAACCCCAGAGAAACACGATGTACTTCAGGTGAAGAACAAGCTGCGTTCCTTTTTATTGAGCCATAATCTCCCCCGATCAACTGACCCCTTTCAACAAAAATCAGGACAACGAGAATCCTCGACTGCTGGAAATAGTTACACTACTGCTTCAAAGTCAAAAATTTTGACGGTCGAGGAGATCGAGGCGCAGTTGAATCGATCGACCAAACCACCAGTCTCTGTACCCGTGGCAAATTCACAGCACGTGGAAAAAACGCATGACAAAGAATTTGAGAAGCCCCAAAGAAACAATCTATTGGCCAACAAGCCATTTCGCAACTCCTTATGGATAAAAACACCTCGATTTTTCCCGAGTGTATCCACAATCCTCTATTTGAGATATTTTGACGTGCGAAGAAAACCCAGGTAGTTGGATTGTAGAATCACGCAACAGCAATTTAGTGAGTACAAAATTCCACGTTTTTTCGGACGAGTAAGTTTATTTACAAATCATAAGAATTGTTTGAAAGGTTTACGAGGGCTTCGTAAACCATCAGGAGTTATACCACACTCAGAAACACGGAGATGCTTCCTCGGTTACCTGTTTCCACGGTAAATCTGCCATATTTTTCTCGTAGCGTTACCCAGAATGATTTGCAAGTCATTTGTGAATCTCCCAGTTTGTTT
Source organism: Opisthorchis viverrini (assembly GCF_000715545.1). Classification (NCBI taxonomy): domain Eukaryota; kingdom Metazoa; phylum Platyhelminthes; class Trematoda; order Opisthorchiida; family Opisthorchiidae; genus Opisthorchis; species Opisthorchis viverrini. The sequence continues at coordinate 564,215 of NW_008751792.1, forward strand.
GAAATGAGGTTGAAATGCAACTGTTTTCAATTTGAAATCCCAGGGTTTATTCATTCTCCGCTTACCGGAAATCAGTAGTATTTTACCAGCTACGACACTAGGATTTCCATCGATTCGAGGTTAGTGATCCTGTTGTTTGAAAAGCAACAAACGTTTGTGGATTGTTTTCTCATTTTTTCCCTCGCATTATACAACCCGGAAGCTACTAGTTGTATGCTACGAGTTGTATGGTCTTACAATTGAATGGCTTACCGAGTGGAAAATGTTGCTGGGTTAGATGCGTAAAAATATGAAACATAAATTGAACGGGAAGTATTGCGGTGGAGTGAACCTCCGTTCCTTCAATTTTGCGTTTATATCTTCATTTCCAGATCAATGTTTCTTTCATGGTTCGTCTTTATCAAGGCAAAGGGGAACGGGCTGTTGTAACACATCCACATAGAGTTGCTTTAATTAGAATCTTAAAAATAAAGCGTAAAAAAGAGAAAAAGCAGTGCTATAACATTTGCCATTCTGGAATATGCAGACGACATCGATCTCATATTCGAAGAGCAGGAGAAGGCGCAAGTATTCTTGGATGAACTGACCAAAGTCATCCCGTCCTTTGGTATGCACTTTGCACCCACAAAGTGTAAGGTCATGCTTGTGGACGTGCAGTCACTGAACACGCC
>NW_008751792.1:565777-590134 GCF_000715545.1 Opisthorchis viverrini
ATGCTGTCGATGATGATGAGGATGATGATGATGATGATGATGATGATGATGATGATGATGATGATGATGATGATGATGATGATGATGATGAGTGCAGTAATACCGTAAACTTCTTCTTATATGACTTCGTCCTTAGGGGATTTGTAAAAGAGGCTTGTTGGAAACGGAAGTCTCAGATAAACTTTTCGTTTAGGATATTCTTCAATTGGACAGGCTGCACGCAAGTCACCTCACTTTCCGAATATCATGCTAACTGAAACATAAGCAACCTTTTACGTAACACGTTACTTGACTAAAACCGCAAACAAGATATCCGGTTTTGTCCTTCTTGGGGCTCATCAAAACCACCAAGTTTTCGTCAACCGAACGTTCTACCTGAATCCCGTCTTGGAATTTGGTATTGTCGGGACACTTGGCAGTATTCAGATAAACCTATCGTTTATGATGGTACCCCTCGATTGAATATGATTCTTCAGGCCGCCTTATATTTCTGTTGATACGAAATCCGAGACATCGCTGTCCGGGCGCAGTACAATGACCACGACAGCAGATGACCGATTTCGCCCTTCTTTCGTCAACATTACGTTCTACTCAATTGGAAGGAGTTCGCAAAATACTTTCACTGGCATAAGAATTATATTTTTACGGAAGACTTAACAGAATCCCGCAGAATCATTTGTTTGTAACGCTCTGATTGCAAATGTTGTCCGATTTGATCTAATTTGGAACCTACTTTCGACGAAAACTTGGGGATCGCCCCAAGAAGGACGACATCGGTCATGGGCTGTCGAAGAATTTTCAGCAACCTTATGAGTAGTGTATTGCGTATCTACATGCGTCGCGATATCTCGAATATCGTAGCGACTGAAACATGAGGCGGCCTGGTGCAGCACATTCAGTTGCTTAAAAAAGCCTCATAAACGCGTGATTCAGCCGGATTCCAAGTGAATGTCCCGTAAAAAACAAACTGATGTGCAACTATGTGCATTTCACTCGTTTCAGGTTCTAGTGAAAGGAAGAAGGCTCTTGCTGTGGAGTTATTCATTCGGAAATGCCAACTGACCGGTTACAGACCATTGAACAGGGAAGCAAAACACTAATCTGCATCTTAGTTCCAAAAACTGGACACAGGTCTTCTCCCGAACGAGTCTTCCCATTCGTTGGTCAAATCTAAGCAAATGTTTCACAGTGGTCTCACGAATTCCGCAACAGAATTCCATTTTTCAGTCGACCCAAAGTGAAATTCTACGAACAACACATACTACTCGCGTGCCTCCCGATCAGTAGTATCACCGTTACACTAGTAGAACCTGAGGTTAACGGGGGACTGTGTCTACCTGATGAGCCCCAATAAGTGTAAAACCAGTCGTGATGTTTCAATGAGTTTTAATCAAGCTTATGGGTACTGTGTTACACCTACTCGTTGTGTTGCTATATCATAGCAACTGAAACATGAGATGGCTTAGAGCAGCACTTTCAACTGAAAAGGACAATTATGAACGAGAGATTGGGATGGAATATGGTTTTAAGGGATCCAGCGGGTAACGGCGTCACATATCGTTCATCTTCACACATCATGAGTACTACAGACATGCCAGATGGTGACCTGAGCACACTCACTATCCGACCAACTAACCGGCGATCTGTACGCATATGGGAGACAACAGTCATTTTGGCTTGACAAAACAGACTGTTCGCAAGGTTACCGAAATTCTTTTGCCCCTCTTGGGGAGACACACGTTTAGTTGTTATTTACTCTGGTGCTACTCTGGTACCTATCCCTACAGTTCAGAATAGGGACAGAGTAGCGATACCCTTGAGAGTACATGGCTCATCTCTATGCCTTACATCATCCCTAAGTAGGGGCTTATTCTAGCTGGTTGAACAGTCTTGTAAGAGACGATATAGGTGCACTTTATGGGATCCGTTCATTTTGTGTAAACGGTTAAACAGCGTCCACTACGGTAAGCTGGATTGACGTGAATCATCACGGATGGCTTCGCTATGATGAATCTTTATGGGGGGCGAGATGGCTCAAGTGGCTAGAGTGTAAATTTACTGACCGGAAAACCCGTGGTTCGAATCCGACCTCTGCCTCTTGACTTCCTCTGTCTAGACTTGGGTAACCTGACAGTATGCCAGCACTTGTGCTTCCTTTGGGTGGCATGACAGCTATGCATCGAAAGGGTGTTACGGCTGAATGATTAGCCTTCTTTATCTTAATCTTCGTTTGTTCTTTAAGCGACCTTAAACCGTGCTTTAGTCGGACACATTCACAGCGCAGAAACATATCCAATTCCTGACAGGAGGAATATCTGCTTTCGCATGAAACTGCAAGGATTTATAACGAGGCAAAGTTTTAGTGGTAACAATTGAAAATTTATCCTCTCGCTGAAACACGGCGAAAAAGCCCTTTTATTGCCAAAACAACAAATTCTAAACCAGCAGGAAACCACTTGCTTTATGAATCGTTTTTGTTCCAGTCCGGTTTTGGAAGATTAACGGCACACCACTTGATTCTTTCTACCGGGTGGTCCTGGAATAAAATATATGATGTACTGATTTACACAGCATGTTTTCTTTCGTTTTAACTGTCGCCCATTATTTGTGTTTTCCCAGAACAAAATGGGTTCACCCGTGGCCTAAAAGCATCGGTGCATACTATCGCGGAAGGATAGAATGTGTATAGGCCATTGAATGGCACTCAAGCAGTGCACTTAACATCTTGGCTGGTAAAACAGTGCAACCGATGATGGATGGCCATTCGAGCAACGCCACCGTAGAGCCTTTTCGAAACCTTAATGTGACTTAAAAACGTTCAACCGTAGCCCCCTTTCGGTGCCCAACTGCCATGCAACACGAAGGTTGCACGAGGGCTGGAATACTGCCAGGTTGTCCAAGCCTAGACAGGGAAAGTCGAGAGGCAGAGGTCGGGTTTGAACCACGGACCTTCCGGTCAGTAAATTTGCGCTCTAACCACATGGGCGAGAACATGACTGTTGTGTTCTCTCCCTGTATTAAAAATACTGTGGAAGATATTCAGTTGAATTCTTCAGGGAAGCAGTGAATTTTGGTGACGCTACTGCGGTTGTTTCCCTGCAACGAATGCAAGCACCATAATGAAGTGAAGCTCTCCTAATTTGTACATCTACAGGTTCCGCAGCAGCGGTTCTTCGGGGAATCTGAAGAATCTGAGGAAATCTGCTTCTCAGGCGGATTCGACTGCTTTTTACAGTCATCAAACTACCTTTTGATGATGACAGTTGTATTCGGCACACGTGTGTTGGCCGAGGTTTGTCAGCGAAACTTTGCACCGATAAAGGGCAGAAAAAACGCTAAATTCTAAGCCCCCAACTGTTCCCGGGATTGCAGATGCTGTACACCCATGACGCTTAAGCGCACATGTATAATTAGTCAACATTCCTACACCAGTTAATGCCTAGGAATGTTGCATTGGTTCCATTTTCCTCATCCTATCCTCACTTCAGGTAAAATAGACCAATGGATACTGCAAAAGAAACACTTGTATGTATAAGGAGATGCATCAGAAATACGAAGCGCTACCTGATTAGGATGTTTCGCATACTATCCCACACCGAGACCCGTCCTAAAACGAAGTACGTGTTTTTGAAATCACCAGGTTGTTTATTTGCGTGGATACTACTGCACTGTGTCCATCAGTTCACTATCCAAACAGTTTCATCGTCAAACATCATTCGGCTCATCGTTGTTTGGTTCATCGGATTAATTTGTGTTGTTCTCAAAGCCATCCTCGCATTGATTGATTGATTGATTGATTGATTGATTGATTGATTGATTGATTGATTGATTGATTGATTGATTGATTGATTGATTGATTGATTGATTGATTGATTGATTGATTGATTGATTGATTGATTGATTGATTGATTGATTGATTGATTGATTGATTGATTGATTGATTGATTGATTCTACTTGGAATTCATCCGATCGTACCTCGCTATGATAAATGCTTTACTTTTCCTCTACGAAATCGTTGTTGGGAGAGTTGAGTATCATTTATTCCTTGTTCCCGGAGAAGGATCGTCCAAACAATGTGCAGCAGATGAATAAACGCTAGTTTAAAGTTTCCCTTGGTTAGTAACTGTGAAACGCATGCCGTCAGTGGTCTATAGAAGCGTGAGCTGCTCTCTCGGCCGTAAAAATGGGGCAATGGACCCACCCTACATGACATTTGGGGGCGAGATGGCCCAGTGGTTAGAGCGCGAATTTACTGACAGGAAGGTCCGTGGTTCGGGACCGACGTCTGTCTCGCGACTTCTCCTGTCTCGGCTTCAGTAACCGGGCAGCATACAACCCTCGTTCTTACTTCGGGTGGCATGGCAGCTAATCACCGAAAGGTTGTTATAGCTGTATGATATTTCAAGTGTGTGGTGAGGTATCCATGCCGCTTCTAACAACAACCTCGCTCCGTCGAAGATCATCGACAAGGTCATCCATCCAATGGAATGTTTTTCTTATCTCAAGGTAGCAGACAGATGCATCAGTGCATTTTTGTTTTCCGGTCGGGCCGGATACACCCACATCTGAAGCACATCGAAATCGAGGGCAGAGTTAAGGGAACGAACAAATCCAATTGGAGTCGATAGTGAACTACCTCGTGAACAATCTGGAATTTTCCGAGCAGTCGAGCCTTTGAGTGGAAAAATCTCACCTGAGAACGTGCTCTGCCTCCTAATTACTTCAACAAAATGCAACTAATGACATACCCAAGAAGCCCGCTTCGTAAGGACCGGTATGTTCAACACACCACCACCTGAAAGTCCCCATCCAACCAAATAGATTTCCTTTTCTAACATCCGATCCCTTAAGAATACTATGGTGGCATTTCGCCAAACCATAAAGTAAAGTTTGTATGAAAGTGGGTTCTTCTCACGGATGAAACCCGGGTTCCATTCTTACCAGCCCACAGGGGTCCGTTGTGTTATCATACCACTGGTAAGGTCTCAAATTGCTTTCCTCATTTTTTCAAGCTGTTTGCTGTCGTTTATCTGCGGTGCTTTATACACCGCATATCTTTCTTCAATGAAACAAGTGCTGTCTTTGTTTGCCAGTTGTTTGGCAGTACCAAGCAGAACAATTTCTTGGATTCATTTAATCCACCCAGTGATTAGCGGTTCCGGACACTGGATTTCGGAGCACCCCAAGGGAGGGGGACTTCTCTCGAAAATGTCCAAGTTCAGGTTGGCAGTGCCAGCGTCCTTTTAGAAGTTCATCCACTTTCAAAATGCCTTCAAAAGATCAAAATCACCAACAGAATACTAGTCTAGTTGGGCTGCTCAATACACTCTCCGAAAATCATTAGCCAAAATCATTAGTGCAAGTGCGAGATGGTCCAAGTTGTTAGAGCGCGAGTTTACTGACCGGGAGGTCCGTGGTTCGAACCCGACCACTGCCTCTCGACTTCCTCTGTCTGGGCTTGGGCAACCTGGAAGTGTCTCAGCCCTTGAACAACCTTTAGGTGGCATGGCAGTTAGGCACCGAAAGGGTGCTACAACTGAACGAAACCAAAGATCACTCGAAATTTACAAGTAACAAGTACCTCTTGCGCGGTTCCAAGATGCATCAGCTCCGCACTGAAGGCAATCTAACGATCCAGCTATCTAATTGGTGAGTATGTAGTTGACGGAAACTCGGGAGCTAAGCCGGCGTGATGATCCCCAAGAGGGTCGCTTTGGGCTCTCAAAGTGCTTTTAGCAAAGTGAGCAGTAAGCACTTCCGTCAAGGAAATTTCCCCTAACCTTTTCACCCTGAAAACACAGATCTACCTGGTTTGATGCTTACTTTCGTTGTATTCCATCCATAGAGCTCGGCGCGGACAGACACCATTTGAAGTCACTTACAGTCTTATTGTGGGATGAAAATTCACGCGATTCCAATCAAGACTTGATTGACAAAATACAGTGGTTGATCTTTTAACCGAGCTGTATAACCCGACGGTTCACTGAGGCATTATTCTTCGGTTCGCTTGAGATAACCGATTTCGAAAAGATTGCAGCCGTTTGTGTGTGACCGAACGCGCAGAGAACAAGCTGGCGTCTAACACGTCGAAACCATTTTGGTAGCCGTTTCTTTTCTATGGCCGACGTTGGAACACTTCAGCCCCAAAAGTGAGTTGATCTGGCGTTGACTTTTTAAAAATTCACTGCAGATGTTAGTTTAACGCTCCAGAGAGGATTTTGTAATTCAACGTGGTCTAATCAGCACCCAATACCCCCGAAGCCTCGGCTTTACTCGTTTGGACCGGCTTCGCCTACAGAACGAAGTCTCCACGAAAAGCTCAATATCTCCTCACTCTACCCACAGAGCCGTGATCTTATAAGCTTCTAATAACCTGGGTTTCATCCAGTTCACAAGGCTTCTGAAAATAACTGAGGGCTCCGCGGAAGAACCAAGCCCTCTGGATGGATACGCTGACCCAAATGCACCGGCTTGACGACTGGTGACCTGTTCCGAGGTTTGATAGGCAGTCCAGAGGCCTCTAAGTTGGTCGCTTTTCAGTGTTTTTTTGCCTGGTATCAAGAGGACTTGTATGCACGACAGGTGCGACCGACTGGTGTGAATGTTTGTGCTAACCACTCCAATAGTTGCGATGTGATTCCCACAGGTCAAGTGACCAACTGAACTCTGGTCAGCAGACCATCTCACCTTTGTACATAGATGATTACAGCCTCTGGATCGACCCAGCTGCCTGTTAGGCTCAGTGCAAATCTCACGTGGTGCCTTGCCCTTTAGGCGCACACCACAATGAGTTCCACTCGCGTAAAACTTCCATTTTTCTTGAAAAATTAGCCTGTCCGAATAGTGAAAAAAACTGGCCAGGCGAGATGAGACAAGAGACTAGGGACAACTCGACAATTACGGCCAACATCATTAGTTAAGTGAGCAGATTGTAGTGGCATGGCAAAAGCGAGCAACCACTTGTGATTTGGTGAGCCAGAATAGTTCATTCAACCGGAAAACACTTGTAACCCAGCGATAGTTGATCACTTCAGGAAAATGAGGGGAAAATAGCGAGATTTACTGTTGGGAACACTTATGCTCTTGTCTTGCCAGATTACAAGGTCCATCGAGTTTTAAGACAGACCGTGGAAAAATTACCAACCCCCTTGCAACTAAAAGCAGGCTAAAAAATCCCTTGCTACTTCAGAAAAGAACTTTCCATTTGTCTTCAATCGGCCTTCAGTTTACGTAGCTGCTTGTCACAGCTTTTAAGAATTTATACGCCAACAGGTGGCTGTCACCTTTGAGTTTCTATCGCACTGTTCACTAAAATCACCCTAATCAGCCTACGTAACTGTGCAAGTGACTTGGTGATGGGCTTGACATTCGCTATTCTTAAATGGACTCATAGACCCAGCCTTATGTTTTCATTGAGTTGCTTTACGTAAAACGTAGGTTTCTCTTTCTTTAGCGAAGTAATTTCACGACTATATTTTTGTAACGCACTACTCCTAAGGTTGCTGAAAACTCCTCGACAGCCCACAGCGGGTTTCGCTCTCCTTGGGGCTCAGCAGGTAAGCACAGTCCCCGGGTTTCCATCAACGTTACGTTCTAGTTGAAACTAAATTGCACAAAATTGGCGAAATATACTCCTTTGCAAACTAATTTGGTTTTTCGAGAAACTTACCAGCAAACCGTCTGAATCTCTCGGTTTTTATGTTTCCACGTAACTGAATGTACTGCACCAGGCCGCCTCATGTTTAAGTCGCTACGATATTTGAGCTATTGCGATACATATATATTTTTGTAATGCACTACTTAAGAAGGGCGAAACCGATCGTGGGCTGTCGACGAATTTTCAGCAACCTTATGAGTAGTGCATTACAAAAATATAGATGTATCGCGATATCTCGAATATCATAGCGACTGAAACATGAGGCGGCCTGGTGCAGCACATTCAGTTGCCTGAGAACATCATAAACAAGAGATTCAGCTTGGTTCCAGCATATAAATATATATATGCTTAGGAATCACCTAACATCAAAGTGGTAGTTCCTGTCTCAGCCCTGCACTCCTAAGGCTTCTCGAGGGCTCCTCGTCCCCAAATTTGTGGTCCAAACACACAAATACCCTTGTTACGGTTTTTATTAGTTGATATTTTTCGAGACCTAGTGGATTTGTCCGAAATTCAGACTCAGGTTTGTCAAAAATACCGTCATACGGAACTGTTGAACCTGACTTAGTTCTTTGTTGCCGTAGGTTTGCTAGGGCTCTGCGAATCTTGAAAAATTGATAGTTATATCCAATGCTACATCGCTGCATAGTTCCTTCCTACTCTCAGGTTTCAATCACGTTACTGGAACTCGTCTGGCATTTTATACCGCGTACATTGGTCATCACATCGCGGGAGCATCAGGTTTTTGCTTACTTAGCTTTGAGTACTACTTATAAAAATTAAAATAATAATCTTATACTATTCTTTAGAATAGTCATAGAAAAGAATAAGAGGAATGACATGCATATGTCACCCAAACATACAAATTCACACCAATACTGATCAGCCTACTGTCAAATAAATAAGTAAACACTGCAGCATCGTCAAAGGTACCCATTCTTCTCGACAAAACATAGTGTGCATGGGCTGGCTGGGGACCCTTCAAATTGCATACAGTTCGGTGTTCGAGTAGAATACAACAGACACCTAAACAATTTTGCTTACCTGAGATGATCCAAGAAGGACAAAACGAGTTATGAACTGTCGGAGAGCCACCTCATGTATTTTTGTTTTCAAAAAAACGAAATTTTGGACGACTTGAAAGTGTAGAAAAGGTAACTCAGCTTTTCTATTCACTACTTGTCAGCATGCTAGGGACCGTGAAAATTCCGCTTGAACCGGTCATGGCACCAAGCGAAAGGAAAAAGGCCTTCGCTGCGGAGTTGTTTATTAGAAAATGCCAACTGACCAGTTACAGACTGTTGGACAAGGGAGCAAAACTCTCATATGCATCTTGTTTAAAAAACTGAATATCCGTCTTCTCCTTGAACGCGTCTTCCTGAACTTTCCTGGACATTCATTGACTGTTGCTCAAATCCAAGCAAACGCTACAAAGCGACTCCACAAATTCCGTAATAGATCCCACTTTTCAAGGGACGCGAAGCGGATTTACGTGAAGACATACTACTCGCATGCCTCCCCCAACAGTAGTATCGCCGTTACACTGGCACGAGCTGGTGCTCACAAAGCTTTGCAACAAAATAACCAGTAGCCGTAATAAGTGACCACTACAGAAGTGGCAGTTTACGACCAGCCCTAGCAAAGAAGGCTGAAGAGGCATTTCGCAGGTTTATTCGTCAGCCTGCGGTCGATCACGAGGTCAAAGCGAGGTCCCTCAACCCCGTTTCTAAGTATACTTGTCGTCAAGGTTGATATTATCAGGGTAAGTAACCAGTAAGTAATTCAACGCCTGTCCAAATCCGAAAAAGGCAAGCTGGGTCTTCAGCATCGCTCAAGTTCGACCCTACTTGTTCTCTTCTGGTATTTCGCAAATGTCTTCAACTGCAGATTTTGCTCAAAACGACTGCCAATCAACGTATGCTCATCTTCTTGACTCGGATATCCTAGGAATGTTATTTCGTTATGTGTGCCCCTACTCCGCACGAAGTTTTCTTCTTCCACCGCCGAGGCATATAAATCTATCCATAATCCAGCCTTATCTGAGTAGATCAAAAATTATACTACTGAATTATGAATGAAATAAAAAGTAGTAGACAAATGGCAATTCGATAAGAACGTGTTGATCTCAATCACCTTCACTGCACTGTATGGATGCCCAGTGATAACAACCTAGAGATAACCGTGATACATTAACAAAAGTCAGCAGTGAGCATTTACTGGATGCTGTGTAAACAAGACGCAACATTTGAACCAGAGTTCTGACCCACCGGCTAACTCCCAGTCTATCAGGTTTACAATGTTTCAACCTGACATGGGATTGGTAAGGATAGGAAATTTGGGTCACCCTAAACAAGAAGCATCCTTTTTTGAGAAGAGGATATTCTTGGTGGCGTTTGTTTTACATAAACTCACTAATTTCGTGAAATTTGGTTTCAAGTAGAACATAAGGTTGACGGAAACTCGGGGACTGCGCCTACCTGCTGAGCCCCAAGAAGGGCGAAATCGGTCGTGAGCTGTCAACGAATTTTTAGCAACCTTATGAGTAGTACACTACGAACAAGCGTAGATTTTTGGATAAGGTGAAGCCTAATTTTCGAAATATTGTTGGAGTGTAGCAAATTTCACGGTATCCACCCCTCGAATACGACTGGTCCTGCTGTTTATTACTTTTGGATCGGGGGGCATGAAACTATTCATATGGATGCAACCGGTGGACAACTCCGTTCAGTATAAAATGACCGTGTCAGCTGATGAGGTTAAGTATGCACTTTACACATCTGAATCATCAGCCAGATAATCTGTACTAATCTTGAAAGAATTTTGGTGATCTGATCAAATGTTGCGGCTTTGTGCTTCGATGGCTTCGATAGTGCCTCGATGGCTTGTCGTGCTTCGATCAAAAGGCAGTGAATTTCAGATGACTCAAAACCTAGTAAGAGGTAAACCACTCTCAGTGTTTTGCTTCAATTGAGTTAGCCGTTATCGAACCTGGTTTCATCCCTCCAAAACATCTTGAATTCAATTCGTTTCTAATGTTTTGCCAAAGAAATATCGAGGCTATGTAATCCCGACTGTGTGACTAAGGTCTCTTAAGTCTTAGCAACATCTACGCAGGGCATGTGCACATCATGTTCTATACGATGGCAGTCCCCTGACATCTAGTCTGTCCCTCATGGCTTGTTATTTCGACAACTGAATCGAACACATACGTTTCCATACCACCGCCTGAGCTCTGAGGAGGGGATCCCTGTTCTGGTATTCACCATTCAGATCAGTGAAGCTGTACTTCATCAATTTCGACCCATACACTGTAGATATTCGTTCAAAATCAACATTGTCCCTCTCCAAACGGAATCTGTCTTACCGACGCAGATCGTGAAGCAATAAATTTTTTACACGCGCAAGAAAGTATCTCATGGGAGTGCTAAAATATATCTCCGTCAGTGCCGTAACTCTTTTAGACTCGCAACTAGCGACCTGTCTACCACAGTTAGCAACAGATGTTCTACGGCGCTTTTATGGGAATCAATGGGCAAGTTGATATTCTCCTGATATCTAACATACCGAAATGATGAACCTGTAATTGAGGAGAGCTTGGTTCAACAACAAAGGAGAACTGAAAATTTTTATCCAGCTGAAAATCAATAAATATCAGGTAAGAAAACGTTCTTCCATCTTGGTGGAATCTATTGGAAACCCATGATCGGTTTTGTTCTTCTCAAAGCCCATCAGGTAAGCGTAGCCCCCAGTTACCGCCAAACTCGTGTCCTGCCTGAACAAAGTTCACTCACTTGTAGATTGAATTATTTTGTTAGCTGAATGTCTGAACCGAATATATCAGATAAATAGGTTCCGCTTCTTGTTTCAGTTGGCACGGTATTCGAGATGCTTCAGCAGATTTTCGTGGAGGAACGCACTACTCATAAGGTTGCTGAAAACGTCTAGACAGCCCCCAACCCACTTCGCCCCTTTTGGGTCTCAACAGATAAGCACAGTCTATCGGTTTTTGGCCACTATGAGTTATTCTTGAACCCCAAAACCTGAAAAAGGGCCCAAATACTCTCATTCGTAAATTGAGTTGGTGTTTACCGGAAACTCAACTGTGTCCTAGCTGAATTCCCCGTTGATGATATTCCCTAGATGGATGTGACGCAAGGTGAACTTTGGCACGATGTTCAATCTACCTGCTGTGACGAATGGAAAGACAGGTGACAACCCATTCGGTTAGACAGATAGCTAGTTCAGTCCCTTCTCAGCACCAATGTGATCTACAAATTGCTGCACTTCGCCAATTCGTAAAACCCTTTTGTCCAGCCGCTATGAGCCTCTGTTCTGTTTCAAACACGAAACACACTAGAGCACATGTTTTCCCACCAAGATTTCGCTAGTTTTTTTTTCAAGCCTGTGGGAAAAAACCCCATTCCGCTTGGAGGGGAACGTAAATATTACATGACAGCAAAACAACCAGCTAAGTGGGAATGAATGTGTGTTTGTTGTTTGTCGCTCTTCGATTGTTGTTGCGATTGAAATAGACCATCATGTAAGGCATGTTTCCGCGCGGGGGATGTTTCCCTCTTGTACTCTTCACTAAGTGCCTCAAGTCACGTGAGGCCGTGAACCATCAAGTAGATGATTGACGCTAAATTCTCTGATAAATTGTACTCGTTAATTTCGTGGGCTTTACTGCCTCTTGAACATTCTAACTTACTGGCCAACAAAATATGCAGGCAGATTCATCACTTTTCGAACTTTACACACGTGCACAAGGTTTAAAAACCATTGCAGGTGCAAATCTTGCGGGACACTTGTTTGATTGCTTTCGTATCGGCTTGCTTTTGGTCAATACCAAGTGCTCCCCACCAGGCGGACTGCGAAGTGGAACCGGAACACCAGATCACACGCGCACATGATGCTCTGTCAGTCTACCTGATTTGTCCTCAACTGCCACACAGCGTTGCGCACATGGCGCCGTCTGCGCAGCTGGAGAACGATGGCGGGAGGTGAAGCTTCGACACGCAACGCGGCATTTTTTCTAACAGAAGGCTTATTCGGGGACAGTCGTGAACACTGAAACACACAACCGTGTTTTGTCGCCACAATTACCGACATGATGCTTACGAGAGTTGATTCAATATTTAGTCTTCTAAGAAAATGGTAAAAGTACATTTGTTGATGACTAGAGAGATGTCACGAAAAAACGAAGGTGAGGGGGGGGCAGATCTCCAAGTTTCACTTATTCCTTGTGACCTCTGTGTCGGATTCGAAAATGACTGAGGTGCAAAAAACCACTTTTTTTTAGCTTTCTGGTAATGTATGGAGCATTTCGGTTATGTGCAAGAAACAATTTGTTTCGTTTGAAATGTGTGACGGTGAAAGTCGATGACCAATACAGCATTTTGCACGCCACAATAATGTTCCCGGACGAGAACTTCCACGATGTCATTCGCAAAGACCACGCAGGCTGATACCGGTGCCTTCAGAACTAGTGGATTGATTACTACCCTGGAAACCCTTAATCCCAAGGGGGCCGACGCACCAGGAGTCCGGTTATAATGTTCTAGTTTAGTGTATCGTAGTCACATAATCACAGCACCCGCTTGAACGATCGTCCTCCTATCCTGGCGTAATTATTCGGGTGAGTCCACATCAAAGGGAAGCACTCAACTGGAGTTTCGCCCTTCTGACAGCTCATCAGCAGTGCACACCCAATGGCCGTGCCGAGATTTGAACCCCGGACATCTGACATGCAAGGAGACCGTGTAACCACTACACCACCAACGCGCGTCTGACAAATCTGAATTTTCACGTCCGAACAGGCGAACGCGTTCACACTTGAGCGATGTGATTGGTGTGCCCGATTCATCGAACGACGACCCAGCAAATGTCCTGGTTGTGTGACGATCGATTGACCAGCCAGTCAGGACTTCCCAGTCAGGTAGCGTGACACACGCTTGAAACCCAGTGGGCAACATTTTGGTTGCAGTTTTGGGGTTTTGCGGGATATTTTTTGTTCATAGTTCCATTGACGTTTCGACCACTTTTAGATGCTGGTTACAGGAAGCCAGGAGCAGAACACATGAGAACTACGTCTATGACTCCAGTCAGCGAAATAATTGAAGAGTTGGGAATTTTACTGGAGATTTCGTCTTGTAAGCATAGCTAATACAGGCTGAAATGCTCAAAAGCACTCTAGAGCGGTTTCATCCTTATTGGGAATCATCATCAGTGTGCAAATCATGAACCAGTGACCTCTCGGCTAGACATTTTAACACTTAGCTATCCGTCAACGATCAACGGTGGTTTCCAAATACCAGCTAGAGGGTCCCTGGATTCTTGTGAGACGTACACTGTCTATGATTCCCATCAGGAGTGAGACAGCTGTAGACTGCTTCTAGGCATTTCAGCTCCATTCATTTGGCCTCACTCAGAGGACAAAACCTCCGTTAAAGGCAATCTCTTAATGCAACTGGTGTACTTCAGGTTCATTCCCTTTCTACCAGTGTGTGTAAGCCTTTTGTAGTTGTATGATTTTTATAGGAGTTGACAAAATGTTTTGTAGATCGATAGACTGTTACACACACCGGTTTGGCTTCCTCTGTACACAGAATATTGTTCAGTTTGAATCACGAACCGTACAGTATTGAAGGAGGTATATGAAGAAGGATAAGAGGAAGGTGATATGAAGAGCTACTAGCGCAAAGAGAGCACAGGAAAGGATAATGGGTCACAACTTATGGACTACTTGTGCTCCATAGAGGACGACCTGAGAAACGAGAAACTTCAACCTCGTCAGACATTCCGTTCTGAATGGAAATAGCAAACGAAGCCAGTTATTTAGGGACTGGGCTAATTCAAACACTATTCTAAGACAAAGCATTCTCCACACAGATGACTGATGAACACTTGTGCATGCCAATCTCAAATTTCCAAAGTTCAGAATGATATTGAGGAATACAGGCAACGCATGAACCTGATCCGACTTTTGCAATATTCAGCGCTTCAGGAAAAGCCAACAGTGGGTTCAAGCAGAGCATAAGGTTGAGGGAAACTCGGGGACTGCGCTAACTGATGAAACCCCAAGATGAGCGAAACCGGTCGTGGGCTGTCGATGGATTTTAAGCAACCTTATGAGTAGTACATTACAAATATACATGTATCGCGATATTTCAAATATCGTAGCGACTAAAACAGGGGGCGGCCTGGTGCAGCACATTCAGTTGCCTGAGAACATGATAAACGAGAGATTCAGCTGGGTTTCAGACGAGTCTCTCGAAAGAACCAAATTGGTTTGCAAATGAGTGTATATTCGCTAATTTCGTGCAATTTGGTTTCAAGTAGAACATAAGGTTGACGGGAACCCGGGGACTGCGCCTACCTGATGAGCCCCAAGAAGGGCAAAACCGGTCGTGGGCTGTCGAAGAGTTTTCAGCACCCCTGTGAGTATTTTCCCTCATGAAAACAGTGGTGATCTGTTTTATGTTGTAACCACATTACGAACGGTTGAACTATTTATCTGGTAGCCCAAACTGTTCAAGTGGTTGGTTGTGAGACACGGTGTACTCCAGTGCGACACAGACGTCAGGCTGGGTCGATAAATCTTGAGGATACACGGAAACCTGATTTTTTCACAAGCGCCTTGAATCTGATTCATGCTCTCGCTAAGCAGACCCTAGAACTGTTTCAGGAGAAGGGATAAATTGTTCGTATTGAGCTAGGGTATGTTCCTGCACTACAACCCACCAAGTCGATGGAACACTGATGGAGCAAATCACGTACAGGTCTAGTTGAGCTATGTTCTTATCATTACTTATATGATTCAGTAAACAAAAGTAAATGTACTTCTTACACCTCATTTCCTGAAAACAAAATCGGCCAGTAGCCGATTTGTAGGCGTAGGTGTGGGGTTCGAATCTTGGTCATCGGAATGCTAATCCACGATCCTATCCACAGGGCCATTCGGGCGGTGAGTGCGGCTTTAGCATTGATTGAAATAGTTTCATCAATTTAGGAGTGTTAAAAGGCTGATTAACCTTGTAATCGTCAACCGTGCACATCTTACGAAGCTACAGTGAGTTCCGAACTCGAGACTCTATTAGTTGAACTACTAACTGTTCGACTTCGAGCGGTTGGTTAGCTGTCAGATAGGCATGACGCCACCATCCTTCACATGGTGACCCATTCCGTCCCAGTTGAGTGACAAACGTGTGCCGGGTTTACCCGAAGATTTGATTAAGCTAGGAGATAGCATGCTGTCATCAACTGGACCTATGTCTGAGTTGGCAAGCGACGAAGAAAACACATTTGCTGGCCAAGTAGGGTTGTTATAGCCTACGTCACCGTACCATTCAAATAGAGTATATTAAATCAAAGTTTTGTCGCGTTTATCATCGCTTCAGCATGCCAAACCTGAATGCTCGATTCAATTTCGAGCCATCGATTTCTGGTGCCATTCTATGATTATGCTCTGTTTCATGAAGTAAGTATTTCGCGCTGTTGAAACTCCAAATTGCGTGCTGATAGTTCACCGAATGTCTTGTAGATAAACTTTGAATTTTCGAAGTTTGCAGAATGCAACAGAAAGGGACCAAGCAGGTAAGTCCACATAGTTTCAGCAATGTGAATTGTTCTTATCTTGAGGCTGTCTGTAGCAGTGTAATATAAATCATCCTATTTTATTAAATTGACGAAGGCCAAACTAGTGGTGTGAGATTTCAAAATCTCATTCAAAATTTCAGAGTCCATTAATGATAAAACTAGGGTTACTCTGCAAAGGCGAAGGGGAAGTCTCCTCAGTAACGTGAGTCTTCCATCCGAGGCGGCACAGTTCGAGGAACCAGTCAAAAATTGACCACACAATGTAAATTGCGGAACTGACGGGGAAGTACTTTATGTGGTGTCCAAATGCGAGTTATCTACACTTCTGGCGGTCCACTCATGCCCGAATCGTACTAAATTCTACCACGTGTCTGAGGACCCCGGGTTGGGACCATACTGAGATCGGCGCTACTGATGATTCCACATCAGGATAAGACGGCTGTGCGGTGCCTTTCAGAGTAAGTCAACTTTCAGGAAAAACTGCATCAGTTGCAAACTTTTAAAGCTGCCCCACCCTAGCAGCATTCTGTAAGTAGCCCAGAGGTAGAATATATTGTTGGTAGTGTGAGGAGATTTGGGATTTTTGTGGAGATTTCGTCCTGTAAGTGAAGCCCGTAAGTGTGAGCCAAATCCCCTCGCTCTACCAACAATCTCTAAATAGCTCAGTGGAAGAATAAACTTCACTCGATGAATGAAACTTCCATCTGAGAAGTCGTAGCTCGAGGAGCCAGTAAACACGTGTGACCGCGTGATGTGGATCCCGTGATTGAAGGATGAGCGGCGCCATATCCTGTCTAAGTGCGAGTTAATTACACTGCTGATCAGCCGCCCGTGGCCGAACGGTTAAGTGTCCAAACTACTAGCCAGGAGGTCGCGGGTTCGAGACTCTCCGGAGTTTCGTGAGATGTGCACTGCTGATGATTTCACAATAAGGAAGAATATATTCAAAAGAGTGTTGGGTCTCAGCTAAGAACCCGTCACTCTAGAAGCCAGTCACCACATGACCAGTTGGTGTGAGTCCCATGATTGAAAGGTGCATGTCGCTGCATCCTGTCTAAGTGAGATTGAATCACACTGCTGCAGGATAAGTGACCAAACTATGCTAGATGAGAGGTCTGAAGACTCACAGAAGTTTCCCGAGATGCACACCGCTGATGATCCCCAATAAGAACCAATCTGATGTACAAATTTGCCTGGCCTTTAAGCATACATTAGCTTTTTCGTAGTACGCAGTCTTTATCGAAAATGCCGAAATCTCTCACCACAACACCATCAACATTGATGAACTAGTTGAGCACTTATTGAAAAAAAATAAGTGAAAAAAACACGATACAGTCGTGACTGTATCTTGGATTTCAGCCTCATCATGTTTGTGGTTAAATTTGCGCAAAACTACACGTTCAAAAGTTCATCTGGGTTTGTTCCAGTACTTACTGGTAAAAGAATTCATACCCGCGTAAAAATACATAAATACGATTTGGAGCGATCACGTGAAAGATTACAAGGTCATATACAGTTGGACTTCAAGGATAAAAGGCCAGTTTCATTCAGACGTGAAAAGATCAGCTCTCTACTAGATCAGGGATGGAAGCTTGAGTTGTAGAGTTGACTCCACGTCTTTCAAGTCACTGAACAGTCCTTGCTCCAGCACTCGCTCCAATCTACACGGTGCTCAAATGCAGTGCTACACTTGCACCCAAAGAAATCCACAATGTTTTCGTGCCATGCTTTCGTTACACCGAGGTGGTCCTTTGGACAATATTTAATTATGTAGTATCCACACAGTCCTTCCGAAGAATGGCGGTCAGAGAGAGACAGCTTCTTACTTCTTCAGCTTGCGGCTAGGAGCATGATTCAGACCGAATGTGAACTAGTATGATAGTACTGAGCTGGTAGTGGACGCTGGAACCGAACCATCTGATCAATGACTCCAGATGTCTTTGGTTTTATTCATGCTATGCATTAAGAGAAGATGGAATCCATGGGCCCTCCAGAAGGATGTTAAACGTACAGAGAAGACGAACACGACGTGGTAGAATGCTGAAATTCGTCAGTCGGAAAACGTACAACTTTCAACTGGACTCGGTTTAGGAACAACCGTTGGACAGAATAGTTCGCTATCTCAGGGTTAAAGTCTGATACATATGGACTGCTAGCAATTAGAAACCAGAGAAAAAATTTCATCAAAGGAACATAAAACCCTGAGTTTTCTTAAGACATGGTGCGCACACAGCCTGACCATGTTCACCCATTCAGAAGTAAAGTAAAAGTCCACAATGGTGGAGTAGTGGTAACACACTCGCCTCACAGGTCAGATGAGCGGATTCTGAACCCTGACGTAGCCTTTGGATATGCACCGCTGATGAGCTCTAATAAGAGCCACACGCGAGCCCAGTTCTTCCTCCCCCCTTCCCCGTTGGTGCAGACTCACCAGAATGTTTGAGCCGGGACAGGAGGACGGTCTTTCAAACGACAGTCACGTGAGTATGCATTCTACAAAATCACGCAGCCACCAACGCCTTAAAGTAATAACTCGAAAATATAATATAATCGAGGTTGCAAGACGGTGCATAGAAAGTGGTTGAGTTTGAGAACGCAAGCGGGAAAATTCACCTGTGGTTTGGACAGGCTAATGTAACTTCATTTGGGCAGCCCCAATAGCGTATTTTAGTCGACTTTAATAGGTCGTGTCTCAGAAGAGGTGAGAAACTCTGCAGCTAGTGAGCTTTTGGGTGATAATATCGTCTACAAGTACCGGGGTGCAGACATTTTGGAATAAAAGGGGCTTGGATGCAAAGAAGAAAAATTTCAAATAACTGTGAAGTACATTCTGCCTTATGGTGTCAACGGAGATACGGGTTTGGCGAATGTCTGTAGTGGAAACTTCCTTGGGATTGATGGGTTAACAGAAAGTGAGATGGAGACAAAATCTTCGCCCGATATTTACTGTGGTTTGAATTAGGTATCTTTCTGTCAAAATAGTGAGAAATGGCAGGAAAGAGAAACTAGGGCTCTTGAAAGACCCAGGAAGAGCCGAGTTCCAACGTATGCGCAAGACATCAATAGTACGGAACGTGACAGTTAGCTGAGGAATAAATATGCAAACTTACGGACCGGAACCAACCCGTGCATCTCGACTGCCTCTTTCTAGGCTTGGGCTCTGAGCCCTTAGGCTTACTGAGGGTGACAGGGCAGTTAGATACCGAGAGGGTGATACAGCTGAACGTTATACTTATTATAGTATTATATTATTATAGTTCACACAAAAACTGCTACCGGTTTCGTCCCATTCGAGACTCCTAATTTTGGCGTTATCATTGAAATCTGAGAAAGTCTGCCTCTGACCCAAGCAGAAGGTTTTATGAAAAATTACTGCTGAGTCTGTTTGCCTCATGAAAGATCTGGAGCCGAAAACTCGATTGGTAACCTCGTAGCCACCAGCATGGACCATGGATAACCATCGAGCTTTAGACGGTGCAAAACTTGTAGTGAGGTCTGTGGGTTTTGAGTAGGCACCACATACTGTGTGTTTCAAGCCAAGGAAATTTTACCTGGTAACTTTGTCTTGTCCTGCACATCCTGCGAGTATCCAAATACTACTAACTACGGGAGGTCCTGTAGCGTGGGACGTCAGGAAGCCAGCGGTATTCGACGTTCGAGAGGATGTAGCGACGGCACACGTCAGTTCTGAAATGTGCAGATATAGGGACTGGTATTAATGAATCCACACAGTATACACAGCACACATGCGCACAGGTCGGGTGGTACAGGGAAGAAGACCGGAGTGTAGCAACAACGCACGTGTATTAACCCGACCCGAAACCGGAAGTCGGGGGTCGGTCAAGGTCAGTAAGGGTGGGGTTGTACAAGCGGCTATTCTTTCCTGTCCGGGGTTCGTGGTGGCTCGGCCACGGGAACTNATCAGGGGGTGTACAAGAGGGTTACTCTTTCCTGCCCGGGGCTCGTGGTGGCTCGTTCGTGGTACCTGCAATAGGGAGAGAGAGAGGGAGAGGCACGTATAAGGTCATATGAGAGACGTGCAAACAGATACAGTCGAGTTTCAAATGCGTTACAGTCCCATCGAAATTCAAATTCCAGCAAGTCCTGCAGGCCTGCTGGCTCAAAAACGAGTGAGAGGGTTGATCGTCTGTTGGCTCAAAAACGAGTGAGATGGTTGATGGTCTTGGAAAATGACCGAGAATAGGACTACCGAGAAGTCACTTAGTCGGAATTCGCCCTTAAACAGTATCCTGTAGGCTGATGTTTAAACCGCTGCTTCCGTTTAAGCAACGTTCGGATACAGACGTTATTAAACCACTTAATGAAAGGCAGTTTGCCAAACGTGCAATACGGAGCCCACTGTCTCGAAAGATCTCAGTAACATCTTTGATTATATTGAAAACATCACTTGAACTTGTAATGAACTAAAGACAAAAGACCAGTCGGTTGAAGAGAAAGCTGTAAAAATGCAATGGGACGGTGGGTTGGGGGCAATGTACAGAACCGATCAGATGCGTGCATTCAGACAATGATCGAACGAAACAATCAGGGGATGAGTGAGCTAATCGAATTACTCATCATGGGTAGCTTGGACCGGAACAATCGATATGCATTTGAAGTTGGAAAAAACATCTTGGAATAATGGCGAAGCAGCCCCCTCTGGTTAGCTGGGGCTGCCAAATGAATAAATCACTCGGTGGAGTGATTGTTGAAGTCACTGAGAGCAGGTTAGGATTTTAGGAAAGTTTTGTAGCTGGTATCGGGGTTCATCGGCGCTGTTAGGGGAAATAGAAACACGAAAGTTGCTCGCCAGCTTTCAAAAGGCTACTTCTGAACCCAAAAATTGATATGCTGGCTTGGTGGTGTACATGTGGCAACACAGATAAGGCAAAATGGTGTATAAGCACGAAACGTAACTTTTACGCCGTAGAAGCGTTGCAGTCTGAGTGTCAAAATGTGTATGGGAACAGTGACCATTCTGTGTTGTTCACTGGCATTTTAAAAACCCGCCGCATCGATCGCCAAACGCATTCTATCCTTCGAATACAGAGTTGACTCCAACACAGCGAAGTGCCGACATCTCACAGCTTTTGTCTTCTTACTGTAGAATTTGTTTCTGAACGCACATTGAGAAAATATCAGGCAAACACTAACAGTTGAAGTGAGATATTGAGTTGCCACGCTATCATCATGATAGAAGCAGGCGAACTCTGCGAGCAGTCGTGTCAACCTCCAGAGTGGAAAGTACAACTAACCCATTCACTGTTAGAGGCAACTGCATAAGCGCGAGTTCACCAAGTCTTCCCGGACAATGCTGTGTTCAAATGTCTGAGCGAAATTTACGAGCGACTAATTCACGTGATGTTAATGGGATTTCGAGACAGAAGAGCTATCGTCCTGTGAAATGTGCGTGCAGTCATTTTAGACCGTACAGTTGCGTTGGGCTTGAACAATCACTTTGTGCATTTACCCTTGTCCTTTCCTGTCTGTTCTTTGCCTGGACACGCAACAAACGCTCAAATGAGCGCCTCTTGTGCCCGTCTGATCCAAGCATGCACAGTTAGGCTGTTGAAACATACGCCTGTTAAAGTTCTCCTTGAAAAGGAGTGAACGTTTGTATTTTTCACACGCAACAAACGCTCAAATGAGCGCCTCCTGTGCCCGTCTGATCCAAGCATGCACATTTACGCCGTTGAAACATACGACTGTTAAAATTCTCCTTGAAAAGGAGTGAACGTTTATATTTTTTAAGAAGAAAACTAAGGATTGGTGCATCAAATTCATTACCTGTGTTCGCCTGAAACACTCAGCATAGTCCAACTAGTTAATTCCACTCTCAGTGCAGTAGTTCAGCTGCAGCGCCCTGTCGGTGCGCAACTGCCATGCTACCCGAAAGAAGCACGAGGGCTGAGATACTGTGGGGCTGCCGAAGCCTAGACAGGGGAAGTCGAGAGTTAGAGATCGGGTTCGAACGACGGACCTTCCGGTTGGTAAATTCGTGCTCTAACCACCGAGTCACCTCGTTCCCCTGCTCTCTCAGTTCCTACCATGAACTGCTTCCGCCAGTTCATAGCTGTGCTACCCGATTTTTATTTCATAACTCGGTCTACAGATCAGATACTCGATAATTTGCTTTAATGGGAGACTCAAATGAATCCCAGCTGGACCTTTCGTCTACAGTGTTCTTTAGTTAAATGCGCTGAATAGAAGCCGCGTCATGCTTCATTTGGACCATACTTGAGGCATCTCAGCATATTTGCTTACAGGAAATTACTCACAAAGTTGTTTGGAGTTCTTCGACAGCCACTGACCGATTTCACCCTTCATTACAGGTAGGAGATTCAGCTAGGTCTGAGGTGAACCTCTCGTGCAAATAAAGTTGGTATGCAAATGAGCGTTCATTTCGAGTTTCTTCCAGTTTTGCTTCAAGTAGAACATAAGGTTGTCGGAAACTCGGAGACTACACCGACTGGCTGAGCCTCAACGAAGGCGAAATCTGTCTTGTGGGTTGTTGAAGAGTTTTCAACATATTTGGTTTCCTAGCTAACTTGCATAGTCTGGTGATTGACTTGAGAACAACCAGTTCTTTATGGCTGCGAAACGCTCACACCGTCTCACCATCTTGCTAGCGAAGACGAATATCTAATTAAGACACTTAATGAGCATGATTCAGAAAAATTATTAAAACTAAGCTTTCGTTAAAATCTTGGAACTTAGGCCCTGAAAGGAGAAAAACGGATACAAAAAATTTGCCACACAAATGGCAGCCAGTTAGTCTTCCAATTATTATTTAACTGGTTCCATTACGAGAACTATAGGGTACAGTGAGACTATAAACCCCGTTTTCCAACGGCTTTGTCTGTAGAGGCTTGTGGAATAAACCTGATGGAAACGGGAGTCTCTAGTAAAACTTTCGTTCATGATATTTGTCAACTGAACAGGCCAAACCCACGTGGTACATCACTTTTCAAACATCAGGCTAACTCAAACATCAGGAGATGTTTAGACAACTTTATTATTTGATATGACACTCCTCTCCCCTGTAAAATGGCCACTTTTTATATATAGTCTCTGTTCTCCATTCTAAAGCGATGTAGTGGACTGACAGTACCGATCTTAGATGAGGTTTTATCGATCATGCATTACACAGCATCACACTGCTTTCTGACGTGTTTGACAATCACTCAGTGCCCGCCCTGTGAACTTCACTCATTATTTTAGCTGACCAATCATCAGCGATCCCGATTGCGTTTGTTCACTGCCTTCTGAACTGCTTTGCACGAGTTAGGAATGATGAAAGTGTAGGAAACTCTCCCACCTCTCTGGTTTTCGATGTAACCCTTAATTTCGATTTCAAAACAAATCAGTCGGGGATTGCGTTTAAATTAAAATGTTACGAACTGATGGTTTTACATGTTGGTTTACGAAATGTAGCATATCCATTATTTATGTATCGTGAAACGTCCACTAGGTGTTGAAGCCTTACGCAAACATCATACATCATCCCGGCTCCTTCGTTCATATTTTATTGACATGTATTTCTGAACAACCATGCGCCATGCGAATTGAGTAAAATCAGTTTTCTGCGAAAACCGTGTGCTTTCCCTTTAACGTTTTTTTTTGGAAATTGGTTTAGCGAATAGTTTATTGAGTTGATTTGGTAGGGATTTGATTTTCAGAAGAGTTTAAGTTGTAATGATTTGGACTCAATCAACCACTTCGTAAATATGCAATTCATTTTCCGTTATTATGAAATTTTGAAATCCGAACGCATAAAACAGCGCACCAAAGAAGCTAAACGGGATTTGTATTTTTTTCTTATTTGAGGTGAAATAGGAAGTAAGCCTGGATTTAGGCTGAAATCATCGATATTTGGAAATCAGGTACGGTTTTCGCGAAATATACTCATGTGTCGCGACATTTCGAATATCGTACCAACCGAAACATGAGGCTGCCTCGTGCAGCACATTCAGTCACTTGAAAACATCACAAACGGGAGATTCAGCTGGGTTTAAGGTGAGTCTTTCGCAAAACCAAATTTGTTTGCAATTGAGTGTATTTCGCTAATTTCATACAATTTTGTTTCAAGTAGAACATAAGTTTG
>NW_008751792.1:590159-611520 GCF_000715545.1 Opisthorchis viverrini
CGGAAACTCGGGGACTGCGCCTACCTGATGAGCCCCACAGAGGGTGAAACCGGTCGTGAACTGCCAAAGACCTTTTAACGACCTTGTGAGTAGTGCATTACGAATATACAGATATGGTTCTTCTTGATCGTTGTGGCCGAAAAAGTCGAAAAAGAATGATAATGTTGTTTGTGCTTCGGCAAGCAATAATTTAGATGTCGACATTGGTATATTACTCGACTGGACATTCGTATGCGCAGACTCAGTGTTTCAAAACCGTGGTTCTGTTTTCCGCTTCCATTTCAAGGTAAGACCGGATGCAATATAGTGACACCATTTAAGGTAAGACCGGATGCAATATAGTGACACCGTATACTGCTGACCATTTACTAGTAGACTTGCATATCACGCTGAAACCTAATCCCTCACAGACTTGTGAGCCAGCCAACGGGTCTTACAGCTACCTGATTCGTCCGTCGGACTATTGAAAAACCGATTAAGTAGGCCTAATCACATGGCTTTCAGACGCTTGTGGCCGTACGGTAAAGTTCGGATCTTCCCTCAGTTCCGCTGAAAAAGACAGCTGTACAACGCTTCTCGGTTATTCAGCATAGATTGGCTTCGTTTAAGGGATAAAACTTCCACGTCTGTTTTGACCAGCTGCACAAACGAATTTCAGGATCGCGGCTCAACGGTTTCCATAGTGCTTTCGAGAGTGAGCGCTCAACATTGAGATATGGCGCATTTGAACTTCATAGATGAGAAACAGTTTAAAGACGACAATTTATGAGTACCAGACGGAGAAACCGAGAGACAATGATCGCCAATTACTTCAGTAAACACCAACCCTTGCTACCCAAAAGGCCAGTTCTTATCAAAGCTCTCTTGGTTGCAAATATGACCTCCAGTTAAGTAAATCATTTGAAATGTTGATCATATTGATTAAAAAACGGCCGAAGGCGATGTCATCACCGCGTTTTTCCAAACTTTATTAGACTTGGTAGTTCATGCGTTGGCATTGCACATGAATACTGTGATTCGGTGGAACTCAAAGCGTAAAGTATATAGTATATAGTATAGTATAGTATAGTATATAGTATAGTATATAGTACAAAGCATAAAGCATCATCCACCATCGTTGGCCGGATGAACCAACTTAGAATGTCATAAAATCAAGAAATCTAACTGGGATTCAGTGCAGCCTCTTGTCAAAAACAGACTAGTGCGTAAGCGAGTATATTTTGCCAATTAGGGTAAATTCTGCAGCATATTTCAGTAGTAAAAACCCAGAATATTGGTGAGAAGTTGTTTTTTTTGAAGTGGGAGATGTCACAGAAGAATTTACTCGGGGCTAAAAACCATTCGGTGACGCCTAGTGAACATATTGTAGACCATTTTCTGGATAGCTTCATCAAGCTGGTAGCCTTTATGACGACTCTGTACTTGATGATAGTTTTGGGAGAATCGAATGTCGCAAACCCCGAATCTGAGAAGTAGTCACTGGTAACCCACGTGGCCAAGTGATATGAATGTCTCAAGTGACCGGCTGGTGACGCCATATCTTGTCTAAGTGTAATTTAATCACACTTATGGTCATCCTCTCGTG
The DNA here is from genome assembly GCF_000715545.1 of Opisthorchis viverrini. NCBI lineage: Eukaryota > Metazoa > Platyhelminthes > Trematoda > Opisthorchiida > Opisthorchiidae > Opisthorchis > Opisthorchis viverrini. Next base: position 591,745 of record NW_008751792.1, read on the forward strand.
GCCGAATGGATAACTGGTCAACCTACTAGCCAGAAGGTCACGAGATCCAATTCCCGTGGTGGGTTGCTAGTCGCGCCCTGTTGGTGTTTATCAGTAACGATAATACATCCGCACTGTACCCCCTGGTATTCCAATGTAGATTGGTTTCACTCAGAGAAGGAAATCGCCACTGAAATTCATGAATCTCCTCACACCAACAGCAAGCCATGCTCAGCTCACAGGAAGGAGAAAATTTACGCGAAGGATGAAACTGAGAAGTTATCACTCGAAAAGCCAGTCAGTCATCACGTGAACACGTGATGTGATTTTCCATAACTGAAGAATTTGTGCGGTACATCTTGAGTGAGAACTAATCACGCTGCTTTCGGCAGCTCGTGGTCAGGTGTTGAAACTATTAACGAAAAGATCGTAAGCTCGATAATCTCTTCGGATGATTCTTAACAGGGATGAGCCAACTGCACACTGTTTCTCATTTCTTCAACTAAGATTGGTTTCACCTACGGGAAGAGGTATCCACGGGAATCGCACAATCCTCCCCCGGGGGATTGCTCAATGAGACCAGCGACTGTGTTGTGATATTCACATAACCGAACGAAAGGAACCCGTCAGTTCCTTGTTTTGGGCAGCGAAGCTGGGTTTTAGCCCACAGTTTTTTTTTATCAAAGCTGCTTTTTGTCGAAAAAACGAAAAACTCATCTACAGGTGGGCTTAGGATGGTAGTGGCCATAATCCAGTGAGAACAAATGGGATACAACTAAGCCGTTCTGCGCCTAACCAAAATGTGGCACGCGTAAAATAACGTTTTTGTTTGAAGTTCGCCTCTTTCATACGCCAGCACACCTCATTCATCTCTGTCCCAGGAGGTTGAAAAATTTCAAACACGGTTTTCAAATCAATTTTTAAATTTTTTTCACCAAAGCGATCACTTTGGTATCGTTTTTTTACCACAACAGGGCGATTCGTAGCCACCAGGGCAACCCAATGTGTCCCACTCTTAATTCAAACAAATAGAACGTTTTACAAACTGACTTATTACAGTCTAGTTGCTTAGTTTAAAGTGCAACTAACTAATTTGGAGAATGAAACGTTTTTTGAAACTGCCATCTACGCAGTGTAGCATACCTAAAAACAGTTTACCTGTTGATGGTGGAAAAAATACTGCTACAAAATGTTTGCTGACAACCATTTGGTTTACTGCATACACCCCTAATATGTCCTCCCGATTGTCTCTGGGTGTCTTCATCTTTCGGAATACACTTCAGGGTTATCTTAAAGACAGTCTTGGAGTAATTTCGGTACTTACCGATGTAACATGTCCCTGTGGTAACTTTGTGGTTTATTGATGTGACAATAAGGTCTTCTAAAGGGTATGAACTTGTCAAATGAGCGCAACACCTGCACCGCTTTTCGGAACTCTGGGCCGACTGTGCCGTTATCGGGACGCTCATTCAATTTCCTGTACAGACAAACACCAAGCTGTTGATCATTCCTTGGAGCACGGGTGAATCTACTTCTGAACGTGAACGATGAATTGGCGAGTAGGTAAGCCGGGGCAATGAATCTCCCATTTATACCGATAACTTAGTGGAGGACGGCTTTTATGGCGGGTGAAATCGCTCGTAAGATGCCTTTACAATAATCCTAGGTCGGCTTAATGGGACTTCAAATATAACAAAAATGTCGCAGCGAACATCCCCTAGACTGCGGGCGGATACGTCGCCCAGGGCACTAAGCAGTACTCATACAAGCTATGACAACACAGGTTCAGGCACCGTTTTCGGGACCACGAGAAGTTATCTAATCAGTTCATCTGAACAAAGGATAAAGGTATACGAAAAACTGGGACGTCTCAGGTGAGCTGGAAATACTTCACTAGTTGAAGCACGAACTTTCTGACCAGGAGGTTGTTGTTCAAAATCAACTTGTGCGTTTCGAATGTTCCTTTCTAGGCTCGAAAACCCGACAGTACCTCAGCCTTCTTGCTTCCTTTGGACGCCATAGCAACTAGGCACGGAAAGGGCGTCGCAGCTGAACGTCTATTGTTTTATCATCATTGGTGCTTTACGTAGAGGCATAGAGACGGGTTGAATAAAGGGAACCAATTTTCGCGAGACACTACATGAATTTGAAGTTTCATTCTCAGGTTAATTTTGTTATGGGTGCGGGAGGTATCCCTACCATTCACCTAAACTGGAAGCCATCAAATCATCGACAATCGATAACCTACTTCTTGAACAGAATCCGCTGATTTCCGAGGTCCTCCCTCTCACCTTGGGTGATTTGCCAATACACCTGACATTCAGATGAAATGTTGCTGAAAATGTCTCAGGTTGAACGTTGTTTTCAAACGAGATAATCTCTAGAACCGAAGTATTCTCAAGGTTGGTTAAGGAAATTGGACCAGTTACTGACTTTCACAACAGGATGATTGAATCCGTATGGTGCACAAACGATTTTTAGAAGCCTGGTATGCACAGGGTGAGGTCAGATCCTCACTTCAAATGAAAGTATTTCTTCAAAACAGTCCAATTTGGGTTCAATTAGAATAAAAGGTTGACGGAAACCCGGGGACTGCGACTACCTGATGAGCCCCAAGAAGGGCGAAACCGATCGTGGGCTGTCGAAGTGTTTTCAGCAACCTTATCGATATCTTTTATTCCAAGGGGCCAAATTCCAGATCCGTAAGTATGCGATAGATTAACAGCTCGAATACCGAGCCCTTGTGCAAAGTCAAATTCTAGTTGCATCCACAAGGCATTCATGGGTTTCACATAGCGAAGCTTATCCGTTGGTTAATGTTAGACCCCGGTCATCAAGCTACTGGGACTTGCTGAGTTTCATCATCACCAATATGGTGGTTTTCACCACTTGCATTTCGTCTCACTGATTACTCATTTTTCAAAGTTACATAATACAGATAGTAGAAAATATTCGTGCTTTGAACCGGCGACAAGGTTAACATTGAAGGTCACTTTTTCACAAACTCCTGCATGAGCCCCGGCCGACGGTTTGTTGGTTTGAATGAAAAAATGCTGACGTAGTTGACAAGTCATCAGAACAAGAAGACTGGTCGGATTAGTTAGTCATGGTTGAGTGAGCCAAACTCAGATTGTGAAAAATCGATTCGTCGTTGGAACAAAGCTCGATTTTGCAGCATTTGACAAACTGTGAATATTTTTGCTTGGCTTGCGTGTTTGAATACCTAACTTTGTGACGGTCTGTGAAGGCGAGTCATTGACACTTTTCGAACACGGAGACTGAGAGCTAACTCGGAAGGAGCGGATTTGACTTGCTAGAAGAAAAGACTTCTGAGCGTCTGGTTTGAATGACTGCAACATGGCGAAGTTTCTACACCCGAGATCATCCTGCTTTGCAACTCCTCTGTTTTTGGGACGATTGATAACCGAATCAATTTGTTCTTTACCGGAATTGTACTTGTGGTTGTAACTCCAAGTTCTCGACACAGATTTTTTGGAGTTTGATATTTGAGAGTCCTGTAGGGGGGCTTAGAGACTCATTCTTGTTCTCATTCCTGTTGTCTATTTGTCACAGACCCTGCAGTTTTGTTGCACACAGGTCGTTCTGGCGGCTAGCTTGACCAGAAGTCCGACGGAAAAGCTGAGTAAAGTTGTTAGTATTTGAAGCTGACAAGTCAGCTTCACGTTTAAGGTTTTAGAGGCCATAATGGTTTCTGAGACGTGCTCGTAATGCGCAACTTAACAGGCGTGTCCTTTTGTCTACAATCTCACCGCTATGCCACTGCGTATTGAAGCTCGTTGGTGCAGATGCCTTGTTACAGACCAACCCAATCTGACTGTAATGTAGGTAGCTTGCTACCAACTGTCAGAAATATGGATTCTCAAATCGTTTTGAACCCGGATGAGATGGCCTTAGCCGTCCTGAAGTGCCAGCGCTTGACCTCGTAACAAGATGAGGTTTGAGTCTTGCTTTCACGAGGGTATCATCTGATCCCATCGCAGCTTTTGTTTCAGTTCTTTCCTAACACATAACACCCATAGAGTGTATATCGGTGAGTTGAACGTTTAAATACCACATTGCTATTGATTGCTGCAGGACCTATGATGACGCCTCGAAATCAACAGCGCTGTTGCCGTCCTTTGCTGCACTCACTCAAAATTTCGGGGATAAAATCATATGATCAATCTAGATAGGAAGTTTGGTCGCATGTAGTTCATAATGTGTTGATCTCTAATAAACGATCTTTCATGAACGAGAGATTTAATTGAGTCCCTTGTGAAAACCGAATTGATTTGCAAATGAGTGTACTTCTCAAAAACAATCCAATTTGGGTTCAAGTAAAATATAAGGTTGACGGAAATTCGAGGACTGCGCCTACCTGATGTGCCCCAAGAAGGACGAAACCGTTCGTGGGCTGTCGAAGAGTTTTCAGCAACCTTGTGAGTAGTTTTTTTTAATAAAGCCTGTTTTTTGTCAGTAGATATCGCTAAGGAGGTGGCTGCACAGGTGGCGTTTCAAAGGAATACCTGCAGGGCCGAATCATTTTAGTTCTCGATTTGGTTTACCAGCAAGATATACAAGGCAAAGGGGATGATCCGGCGGGGGGGCTCAAGCTGTCCAGTGGACATCCTTTGAAGAGTCAGCAGTGCGACAGCCAGTGTGTGCTCTTTGCATTTGGCAGTTTGATCTCCAACAGCCGCCAATTATAGCCACAATTCTTCAGCAGAGGGCGCACATCCAGCATCGTCTGAGCACTCCAAATAGCTTACTCGGCATCCATGACCCAAGAGCAGGGTTCATCGCTTCCCGAAACCACCTATCCTAATGATGTTTGATTGATTCTATTACCTTTGTGTTCGTTTCGATCTTTCTTCGAACCTGTATTTGGTCAACAGCAGTTTAAAAAATTCATGAGCAAATCAATCTGTCAAATTCTGTTGTATATCATCAAGTTTCATTTGAAAGCTGAAATTTCCTAATCCTACTCTATTCAAGAATGGACTACCACAGTCCGTCTCACCTACAAAAAAAACAACACTGATTCCAATTCGACTTGTTCTCACTCCCAAGGCCGGTGTGTCCTTATCCATTAGCAGTGTCGCAAAACAAAACACCGAATTCAGTGAAACTAACTAAGCGAGGAGGGAAAGGATAACGCTGGACCATTCCTCAATACATTTCCCACGCAGTCTCTCAGATGGTGCGTTCGACTAATGAGCCTCTTGGATGGTGACGCTGTCACTTAGGAAAAGACTATTTGTTCTTGTACGTGTGTATGTGTGTGCATACGCACGCTCAGTACGTTATAGAACGTTGCAGAAGGTCCTGTTTGACATAAAATTTAGTACCTTCGAAAGAAAAGGAGGGGAGAGAGCCATTGCTTCGACGAACTGCCATTCGTGGCAGTGATGAATGGACCAACCAAATTTACTGCTTGAACTTCAGCCTTCATTACTCTCCCAGGTTTGAAAAATTGGCGTCAGGTAACTGTCATCCAATGATTAATCGTGTGTAACCGTTTTTTTTCAGTTCCAAAGTATTGTCTTTAAGCGTATCGCTTTTCAGTTACTCGTTTTGGAATCAATTCGAACTTGCTGCAAGAGATGTGTCAGTCAGTACGCAGGACATGAGTACGCTGGCTGTCCGAGTCATAACGATTACGTCTTCTAGGTAACCGGAGATTCTTTTGTAATGCGTGCAAGGTCATTCATTGCGTAACTTCTCTGGAACACTGATCAGTAAGAACCAAGTGGAAACATTCACGTCTGATATTCGTAAACTTTGACGTCTAAGAAATGTCTTGATCCAGCAGATTGATGATAAAAACTGGTTGTTCTTGATGATTTCTGCACAATCACAGGATGCGTTTTTCTATCCAAAATTTCCAAATGAAGGTGAGGGTGGGATCTGGAGGAAAAACCGTTCTTTAGCGTTTTAAGATTTCAGAGGTTTGGAACCAACATAGGTGTCCTTAAATGCTTCACCAAATTTCAAATTCATTGTTGTACATAGATCTTCCTCGAAAATCAACTACCAGCGGTGAGAAGATACCTTCGATGCGGAATTATTTATCGGAAAACACTAAATGAACAGTTACAGACTATTGGACAAGGAAGCAAAACTCTCATATACATCGTGTTTATAAAAACTGAGTAACCGCCTTCTTCTCGAACGTGTTTTCCTGAACTCTCCTGGATACTCACTGACTATCACTCAAACGTCGACAAATGCTACAAATCAATGCCACAAATTCCGCAATAAATCTCACTTTTCAATCGATACGAAGCGGGTTTACGAGAAAACCACATACTACTCGCATGCCTCCTCAGTAGTATCCACCGCTACACCGGTAGGTCCACACCGTTTGGTCTTTCACGTGTACCAACAACCACTCGTTCTAAGTCTAAGCCTGGACCCAGGAGAGACCGAAAAGCTCTAAATACTTGCAGGGAATAACATGATCTGCACCATCAGGTTTTATCTTGTGAGTCTTAGTGACTCGTTCTACTGTCCAATTTTAGGGACGAAACACAACCTTACTAATTAAGTGTAGTTCGAAGCACTAACTTACCAATAAATGTTTTGTAAAATATGTTACTCAAGACGCTGATTTTTGACGAATTCTAAACACCCTTTTCATTACGACACGTTACCTTAAACCACCTGCTCAAGTGGTCAACGAAGAAAGTTGTACCTACCATACACAAAGTCTATTCCCGAACTACGCTCAGTTGCAAACGCAGTTTCTGTTTGTCATTGACCCACTGGAATACCAACTGGAGATCTCGATTGCGATTTCCTTAGCTGAATGGGCAACACAAAACTCGTCTCATGTTTCAACTATTAGGATTTTAGAGATATCGCATTATATTTTATTCAACATGATACACGCTATTCGTAAGACTGCCGGAAACTGTTCGACAACCTACGGCAGTTTCCGTTCTTTCTTGGATTCTTCATGTGGTTCTTGTCTCTGAGACATGAAAATCAATGTGTGCGCAATTCGAGGTCTCGTGTATGAGATGTTCCGCTAAACGAAATAAACTGATATATCAAGTGTTCTTGAGCTCTGTGCATAAAGGACCATTTAATAAATAGACATATCTGCCTGCCCATCTGTTTACCTGTTTATCTATCTATCTATCTATCTATCTTTCTATCTATCTATCTATCTATCTATGTATCTAACTATCCATCCATCTAAATGTATATCTATTTATCTATCTATCCAACTATATATCTAACAACATATCTATCATTCTTCTATCTTATCTATCTATCTATCTATCTATCTATCTATCTATCTATCTATCTATCTATCTATCTATCTATCTATCTATCTATCTATCATCTATCTATCTATCTATCTATCTATCCTACCTGTCTGTCTGTCTGTCTCTCTGTCTATCCGCCCATTTATCTTTTCTCTTTGTTCATCCATATTTTTACCTCTCCGTTCGTGAATGTCTCTCTTAGGCTCCTTTTCAACCCTGTCCTTTGAGTACATCTGCTGTTGTCTTCCTCTGGGTTCATCAACACAACCGGTTTTCCCACGAACCATGTTTGTCTTACCATGAATCTGACAAAATTCTGTTAGTAAAGTATTCCTTGCAAAATTGTGAATCCCAGCGTTGTGTTGCTCTCTTACGAGATACTTGTTTATGAAGCTGTTTCTTCTGCGTTTTTTAAAGAGTCTGTATGGGCCAGTCAAGAATTTGGCTATAAACGCTTGGCAGCTTCGTAAATTTATGCCGAATTCTCGTTCACAAAAGCAATAATTGCCGCAACACCACCGCATCTTTTTTAATACTGTTCAGGAAGTACCTGAATCAAACACTCAGTTTACTCGCTTCTAGAAATTCCACAGAATCGGTTCAGCTCCTCCCTCTCTGTCTCTATTATTGGACTTTTTCTCCCCTTTTCTGGACGCATTAACGCTGGGGAAAAGTGGATTGATGAATTGAATAAAAACGGATTGTCAAGGCTAATTTCCTTCAGACACGCTAAGTTCAGAGTCGTTGGATGTTCCTGAAGCTCTCCTGGCCCACCTCCCCAACGGTCCGCACACACACACACACACACATGTACACACTCTCAGTCAGCAACATACGGACCCAGGGTAACTCACCTCCCTGCAATCAACTCAAAACTCTTGATAGTGTAACCCTGTTGCGTGTTCTAAATAATTTACCTAACAAAGTTTGCTGCGTACACAAACACACACACAGATACACAGATACACATGGGTTGTACATCGGAACTGCATGACCGGCAATAACACAATAACATCGGGAAAACGATTGTGACGGTGATAATGAAGTCGACAAATGATAAATAAACTAGCAATCACAGTGCGGAACACGACAAATGCACTAAGTGGGCAGGCGGTCAATTTGGATCTGTACAAATTTGGGTGGCGTTGTGTGCTTTTTTCGCCGCCAAAACGAGAACCTGTTTAATGCATACAGCTATGAAAGTCGTGAAAGTACGAAGACGGGCGACTGTCATCTGGCTGTGTACACGCGAAGTACTGAGTTGTTCTCAAAAATGAGGTCAACTTCAAAAGCTACGTTCTACACGGACAAGCTTCTTTGTCTCTGGATATATAACAACCGCGGTAGTATATGCCTGGTCTCAATTGGAATGCTGTAATCGCAGTCTGGATGAACGCGGTAGCCATAAAAATGTCAGTTCATTTCATGCTGATACCTTGTGTGGCGTCTCAGTGCAGCAGAAAAAGTTAACGACCAGACGTCTAAATCGCCCCGCTGTGCTGCAATTATTTCATTCTGAAGACAGCACCATTCCTGAAATACGTAGCTTAAACATGTTGACTTGAAATGCGGTTAAATGGTCAAGCCTTCCGTGGAAGATGCCAAATTGCCACCGTTTCCGCTCAGCTGCGTATTCTCACACAGAATAGAGGGAATCAATTCCACTATAAGATAGACAGTGCTCGAACTGAGCTGAAAACTCTTGCAATTCACAAAAATAAGCAACTAAACGGCATCTGGGAACGTTTTGTGCAATCTCTGCTGAAGAGATGAGAAGCGCATACTGGCCGAGCAGTGGTTGTACCTGCCACCATTTCGTTCACCGATGGTTTCGGAAGGTGGAATAGCTAGACATGCACTGGAGGCCGTAGCTGATGTAGTTGACGCGCACATACAGGGGGGTCAGCAGCCACGTAGAGCACGACTGAGCCGTCTGCGACAGTGCCTCTACCCATTGCTGTGTCCCGTCTCGGGATCGCCAGACATGGAGACGGGAACGACCAACGCAGGAGAGTTTCCCGGCGATTGATTTTGGGCTTCAGTGACAAGTGGTTTTCGACCTCCCCGGCTCGTTTCCATGCGAAAAGGGAATTTCAAGGAATACGGCCAACTGGCACATGGATCACGTGGCCAAGCCATCGCAACCTCTGGACTGTGATCAGTTCGCCTATCGCGGGTGAGTTATTTCTTCCGGAAACCATTCCGATATTCCCACCAGACTCAGGCATTGTCTGCCATCTCAATCGGGTCGTCCACAAGTATCAGGCTAGGGTTTGAGCTCACCCCGTCTTGCAGCAGCACTGTACACTTTGAGGGTGTGAAGCGTACGCCAAACTATGAGGCACAATCATTTAGACTATTTAACTTTGTCTGCATTACAATGTCTTTGGATCCAAGACGTCATCCGCGTAATCGATAGCTGTGAAGGAGTGTTCAAGTAGATCCCACAGGAGTAAGAGGCCCGGGCTGAGTGCTTCGTAGACATACCAATGACGGATTTGGAAGGGAAAGGTAAATTACGTGTCTACGAAACCTTGCTCATAATCTCGATCCAATCAATTATGTTAGTAGTAATGGGGAGACTTTGTCCTCAGCCAGACTGTGATAGAGTAATAAGCCGATGGAAGGTTGATTCACCTCTGAACTTCTATTCCCTCTCAGAGCTTGGTAGCCCGGACGAAGGGACAAAGAGTACGATTATCGTGAATCAGTACGTCGAGCACAATATTGATTAATGGCCTCACTCTTTTTTGGTGCATTCCCATCAGAGGCTTAATCTCGGATCAGTGGAGTGAGTGGGAAACAGGAATAAGTGGTGTTAGCACTTGAGAAAACTAAAACAAGTAGAACATAAGATTGACGGAAACTCGGGGACTGCGCCTACCTGATGAGCCCCAAGAAAGGCTAAACCGGTCGTGGGCTGTTTAAGTGTTTTCAGCAACCTTATGAGTAGTTTCCTTCATGAAAATATACTGCGATATCTCGAATACCGTATCAACTGAAACATGAGGTGGCCTGTGTGCAACACATTCAGTTGGAGAACATCATAAACGAGAGATTCAGTTGAGTCTCTCGTGAAAACCTAATTGATTTGCAGATGAGTGTATTTCTCAAAAACAGTGCAATTTGGGTTCAAGTAGAACATAAGGCTGGTGGAAACTCGGGGACTTCGCCTACCTGATGAGCCCAAAGCAGAAGGGCGAAACCGTTCGTGGACTGTCAAACGGTTTTCAGCAACCTTGTGAGTGGTTACCTTTATAAATCAGAAAATGTTTGTATAAGTCCTAGCGGCGGGCGTGCACCAACGTCTGATCGATATAAAATCAAACGCCAATACAACAGCAGTTTCTACATTCAGCTAGCTCACCACAGGAATGAAAATCAACTCTTCAAGCCAAATTGAAATGAATGAGGTGGAAAACACAAATTGTGAATGATCAACTTGGAGGATTCGGTTGGTTCAACTGTTTCGTGGATGTTTTCTTGCACAAAGCTTGGCAAAGAAATCGTCAACGTGAGTGATTCGGAGGCAGCTAAAATTCAGGACCGGTCTGAATTTTCGTCGAAGAGGAAACGTTCCTGTTTCACTTAGAGCTCAGTGAGTTCGCCAGCCAAATGATAAGACGTCGTGCTCTCTTTCTATAGTCTACATTCGACCAGCCACAATCCATGCGATTCTCATCTCGCGTCTGGCCACTGGTTTTCATCCGGATCGATAAAACTTTAATTAAAGCCCCTACTGTTCCAACTGTGGTTCAGCTGCGTTCTTAATTAATGCATCTAGTGTCAAGGAATCTGAATCTAACTGTGGACATCCATCCAATATGCTCTCACGTTCAAAACTAGTCGCTAGTCCTCAGTTTGTACTCTGAAATTCTGTATGGTGAACCATTGCAATAGCGTTTAGTGCACACTACGTCCAGTTTCCTCTTTCCCGAATGAATATTTTGGGAAAATGTAAGTAAGTAGTGCTGTTGTGCTGGATTTGAGTGAAATGTCACCTACTCACATACGCAATCAACTCCCCATGGTAGCCCAACAGGTAAATCAACCTCGTTTCGGTGAAAACACCGTTTATCTCCTCTCTCTCTGTCTTGTTAAATATACATTCACCAAATGTTGGTTCGGGAAATTTCCAATCATATTTCGGTCAACTGAAGCTCACAAAAGAACTTCGTGATGACCAACGGTCGGTAGTAAGGACTTAGTCGGCCACATACTAGTTATAAGCACCAACAGTGTACCACCAGTATCGCTCATGTTGATTGTTCGAACCCTATTTCGGCGACCAAGGGAACTGCTTTCATTAGGTTTGACTAACTAACCTTGTGAACATCCCGCATAACTGACAGCATGACAATATCTGCGATGCACGTCCAAACATCCTGCTTTCCCCTTTTTGGCGTAAAAGTCACGTCGAGTTTTCCGTAGGAAAGAAAGAAGCTGGTTTTTTCTGATAGGTATCATTTGTATGAACCGGAGTGAATTGGTGTTAAGGAGTATGATGATCCCGCTTGGGGGGACTATCATAAACTTATTGCCAGGAATATTGTTAATTCACCGGTAGAAAACTGCGTTTGGAAAATTACTAGTTTGAATTATCACGCCTGAATCTCTAAGACCTCATTAACATGCAACGTCTGCTTGTATATGTCTTCAGGAGCTTGTGGAATATCTAAAGTATGGCTTTGTACTATTCGTAAAGAGCCCATGCATCTGACAGAATGAATACCATTTCAGTGTAAGGTAGCAAGACAGCTCTTGAGAGAATGAACGAGGGATCGCACCCTGGATCTTGCTTTCCGGGGCAACCTTGAGGACATCATATCACGGAGCTTTTTCAAAGCATTCCTGACAATTCTGGTTCTAATGTTTACGCGTGATATATGGGACGATGGGTGGTGGATCTATGAGTTGAATTGTGATGAATTAATATAGTGGAGAAAAATTGATCCGGTCAAAAATCAATAAATGGATAAGACGAATGTGTCACGTAACGTTACCGAGCTCTGAGCTTTACTACATTCCCAGGTTACCGTCGACCTTGACGTGTATACTATATATTTATACATACAAACAACTTACTAAAACTGGCGTTTCTCCTATCATTGAATCGTCGATGACGGAGAACGCTACTTTTCATGGCGTAATCTATTACTAGTGTAGGTCTGTTTTTGACTGTGATGTTTAAGGTTCGCACAGCCAAAAACCGTGTTAGGAAGCCCTAACTTCCTGTTAAAGAAAACCTGAGTTGATTGCTTCCTTGTATTCCTCGTTTTTGATGTCTTGCGCCAACACCTCCCTTCTGATTTTTTTTTACCTGAACGTAAACCGCTCTTTGACCGTGTCATCACACGTCCTCTTTCAGTGAACTATGCGTGTTTCTGTCCATAGCCACACCACTCTCGTTTGAATGGCCGTGTTCCTGTTCTGGCGTTATTATTCCGGTGAGTCCACATCAAAGGGAAGCACTGGACTCGAGTTTCGCTCTTATTAGAGCTTATCAGCAGTGTATATCCAATGGCCGTGCCGGGATTTGAACCTCGGACGTGACATGCGAGATGAGCATGTAACCACTACTCCACCAACGCACGTTGGACGCATCTGAATTATCACGTCTGAACAGGCTCACACTTGAGCGATGTGATTGGTGTGCCCGACTGATCGAACGACGACCCAGTAACTGTCCTGGTTGTGACGATCGATTGATCGGTCGTGTTCCATCATCTTCTGGGCACCTTACCTTGTGTCAGTGTGAACTTTGAGATCGCGTTTGGAAATAACAGTTCCTAAACCGATGTATAGAAGCCGGCGTAATCTCACGATTTGAGGCCTGTAACGTTTTACTATCTTACTATTGTATTCATAGCATCGCATTTTTGTTGCTGAACCTTCTTCGAATGATTTGACTTTAGGGGCTTTGCGCGAAACTCAACGTGACCCAACTGATTGTCGGAAATAAGCTCTAATGGATGGAGAATCAGGGCACATGTTACAGGTCCGCGGTTTCGGGAGAGAGTAAAATTGTCCAAGGTGACGCCTACAGTAGTTTTTTTGAGTTAAGGCAATTTCCCAAATGGCATCAGTGTCAACATAAATTTTAAGGGAAAACAGAGAAGGATTACTGACATCGACGTGCGAACTGAGACCAAAACTGTTTTTGAACTCGACTTGCTGTGCCACAATAAAAAAACATACACCTTTGGGGAATTTGTACATATGAAGTTCTAAAAGTGCTTTTTTGGTTTGCATAAAATGAGTTTAGAGTGTGAAGCAGTCGCCACTTGGTTATTACGACGAACAAGAAATCCGACGTGTAATGATAGTTCGACCTATCGGAGGCGAGATAGCCCAAGTGATTAGAGTGCGAATGTACTGACCAGAAAGTCCGTGGTTCGAGTCCGACCTCTGCCACTCGACTTCCCCTGTCTCTAGGCTTGGGCGACCTGGCAGTATCCCAGCCCTCGTGCAACCTTCGGGTGGCATGGCAGTTAGGCATCGAAAGGGTGCAACAACTGAACGACGATTTCAACCTGTCAGCAGTAGTATTCAGTGATGTTTTGTCTTGAGCGGACCAACCCCCGATGCTTGCCACTATCGCTGTGAATTCAGACAAACCGCCTGGTTTATAGTCTAGGCAAAATTTTTCGCCTGGCCCGTCCAAATGAAATTGCACAATGAAAGGTTTTATTCAGATAAAAAACTACGGAGCTTTTGGATGGTGTTTGCTTAGCACTTCATATCCACATGTATTGCTTCGTTGACTTAGCGAGTACAAATCGCTTTTCACCGGATGACTAGCAATACCGGTGGGTATCTTCATTGACATGTCTTGAAAACCCATCCCTTGTATAGCTCTGACAGACAGCCTCCGGCATGCTTAGTTCGTTTTCTGTCTTATGAGACCTTATCAGCTCGACACAAGAATCCCAAGATGGATGGGATATTGAGGTTGAACTGATATCCATTTTACTAAACAATTCGATTTAAGGATGCCCAGAATGCTTAGTGAAATAGTTAGGAATATCTCGATCTTATTGAGTCTGATATAGTGTACCTGTAGTCTAAAGTAAACAGGTACCTAAGGTATTAATATAATGTAGTACCTTATCAAACTGCTTAAGGATTCAGTCTTATTGCGTCTGTGATTGGAAAACCCTCAGCTTTTCTTCTCTACATTCGATGAAATGTCTATTCCGGTGGGCTCTTCTGTGAATGAACTTGATATTGCGACCGCACTTTACTTGGATCAATCAAGAATTCTCCTTCAACCGTAAAGCTGAGTAACTAGGCCTCCGAGAAATCATTTGTTTAAAACAGAATGGTTCTAACAACGACCAGTTTCATCCAACATTTACGGGTAAAGAATCACCTATGGTTTCGGAGAACCAGCTTCGAAGGTAACGGGACTACCTAACTGCCAATGGAATAACTGTTTTGCGTTGAGACAGATTTCATTGGTTATTCTTCACTCGCCCCTGACAGATGAGTTGTAATTTTAGTATCACTTTTTTTACCCGCTTGTGCGCGTCAGTGATCAATAGATCAGCCGGTTCGCACGTTCGTTAACTTTTTCTGGTTTGGCCAAGCGCATCAGGCGATCAGGCGGCTATCCAGACCGGGGTTCGCGGTAATAAGAAGGCATTAAGGAGACTGTGGTCTACACATGTTAGCTTTTATGAACGGGAAGGACTAGACTGAGTTTCATTTTTTCTTGTTAGGAGACCCCAACGCTGTGGTCGGTCATCTGCTATGAGAGCGTTCATTGGCGGTTTGTTGGATCCCTCCGAGATTTTGTGCAATTTTTCTGAGTTGCACTCGTTGTTGCCCTTATCATGAGGGGGATGTCAAGCCAAAAGAAGGTAAAAAATGCCAATCGCACGAGACTTTCGCGTTCCTAGTTTGTCCAAGCGGTTTTTATGCCTAACGCACAACTGTGTTCGCGATGAAAAAAGCACGAACGATGTGACATATGGCTTTGCCGGAGGGCATCGCTATCTCTGGTCACACTGAGCCATTTTATACCGATGACGTCGACAGCGTTGATCCTGATACCCAAAGTGAAGTTCATGTCGGTTTTTATACCGTTAGGACTACCTTTTAGTGTGGAATGATTTCCAAAAGACTGGTGTCTTAACAGTCCTGTGCGTTTTACGCGTGTTTCTGATCATGGCAAGCCTGAAAAGCGTACGGTGGAATTCGTCAGCACTCAGAGTCTTTTCTTCGGGAAGGTTAGAAGAAAGCTCATAAGAAGCAACATGTAGTTTCCGTGTTTTGTGACCATGTCAAACAATATAAGTGTTGTCAACTCAACCCGTTTTTGGATCCCTTTGTGTGTTTGCAAAATCCTGTCGTATGTGTGGGCATGGTGAGTACTTCTGTGAGCATCTTTTTGGAAGACCTAAAATAAGGGCCTTGGAATTTCCACCGCCTGGAATTGTCTTTCCACCGCAGAATCTTGAAAGCGCACATATAATTCCGTTGTGCTCTTAGCAGGTTACAGTCGAGCCCACCGAAGCTTGTCCCCTATCCTGCGTGAACAACCCCATTCCCATGGCATTACTACAGAACGTTCAGATATGAGCGTCGTTCATCCTCCAGAAAACTCTTCTTCTTGCTGTAATCCCTGGAACATCTAGGCTTCAATAAGACATTTTGTGGAATCACTGGCTGTTTTTGTCGTTGGTCGGCTGTGCACGGGATCCGATGAGTCCAGCTACAAACTTCAAATTAGACACATGGAAGAACGTTTTGAGCCAGCTCCAATCAAGGCACTCAAAGTTGGTTACAACAATCGACAAATACTCTCATTCGCAAACAGATCTGACTTCGACAGGAGTGTTAGGTGTAGGTATAGACAACAAGTTACTGCAATATCTCGAAAGTTGCGCCAACTGAATCACGGGGTGGCCTGGTAGATCATCTCGTAAACAAGTGACTCAGCCGGATTGTTCCCTAAAAAACAATTTTGTGTGAAAAAATGGGATTACTAATCAAAATCAGTACACTTTGGGTTCAAGGCGAAAATAAACTCGAGAAAGACTAGGATATCACGCCTAACTGATGAGCCCAAAGAGGACGAAATCGGCCGTTGGCTACCGGACAGATTTCAGGCTACGAATACTTCGATATCGGTGAGTATCATCATAAAGCCAAATCAAAGTATTTGCAATATGGTAGTGATGATGGTGATGAGGCAGCCCTATTCAACAGCGCTAGATTTTACCTCCTAGCTCAGATCTGGGAAGATACGCTGCTCATAGACAAGAAGTGTTCAAAAACACGACTGGGTCTCGGGTGAAACTAGGGAGAAAAAGAAACAAAAGACGGTATTTGCGAGCAGGGCTCTACAGCAGTTGAAGTGTTCTTTTCTACTCTTAATTCGACCTTTGGAGAGATACTTAACTGACTCATTTTTTTTATTGCTAGTATCTTGACGCATGAAAGGCCTTTGAGATTGAGCAGAACCCACCACAAGGACATCAAAAAAGACGGGGAGAAAAACTCACTTATCCAGGTGGTATTTACAACCTGTTTGACTCCTCAGATTACCAACACATACTACAGCAGTAGTGACTTCAATTCATTCGGAGCTACGACCTCAAATCAACCCGCATCAGAAAACACTGGTACTAACCTTTGGTTCCTTTAAGAATCAGCTGACGATTTTCTGTGATCTATCGAAGATGTAGAGCACCTCGATACTGGTCATGGGTACGTGACCAATCGGTTGAACTGGCGCACTTACGAAAGGAGAGTTTGCCACGTGTACTGCCTAGGTTGTTCGGGTTACACCGTGGTTCACCACTTTCACACATTGCTTAAAGTTTTCGGCTGGTAGATTTGGCTGCGCCTCTTCATGTCTATTGGCTTGACAGACAACCAAGCAAGTCCAAGTTCTTGAAGCTTAAAGTATCAACTACTTTAGAGCCACAGCGGCTTGCAACCAGTGTGATGCTTGTTGTCGAGGCGAATGTTGGTAGCGCTTATGTGAGGTTGATGATCGTTGGCTTATTTGCTGAACCAGGCAGTTGCACTGCAAATGCTTCAGCATAAACGAGGTATTCTGTTGGGTTCCAGGTGAATCTCCTGTCAAAACTTAATTGGTCTGCGAATGGGTGTATTTCGCTAATTTCAAGTAGAACATGAGGTTGATGGTAACTGGAGGACAGAGCCAGCCCCAAGAAGGGCGGAACCGGTCGTGAGCTGTAGAAGAGTTTCAGGAACCTTATGAGTAGTGTGTTGATTGTGGACCCCAGTCTGGACAGCCGCTTGATCGCCTGGTGCAATTGGCCAAACCAGAAAAGTCGATGAACGTGCGAGCCGGCTGCTCTATTGGTCACTGCCGCGTACATGCGGTCAAAAGTGATACTAAGAGTACAACTCATCTGTCAAGGGCGAGTGAAGAACAACCAATGAAATCTGCCTCAACGAGAAACGGTTATTCCATTGGCCTCTTATGTAGCCTGGAGGTGGTTCTCCTAATAGTGTCACGTCTATATGATGTATTGTGATGCCTCGTACCAACTGAAACATAAGGGGGCTTGTTGCATCACATTCAGTTGCTGAAAAACATTACAAATGAGAGATTCAGCGGGGTTCCAGGGTAACATCCCATGTAAACTGATAGAAAATTAGCTGATAAATCAACTAGTTGTACGCCTTAGCGTCCGCGTAGGTGGGTGGGTGTCAAATAATACGTGAGACAAGGCCAAGGCAATGTCAGCGCTTGGTCAAAGCGCCTCTTGGCAACTTACTGGGAAACTGAATGCGATAGTGGCAGGACACATCTGTTTTTGGATTACCAACGCGTTATCAAGGTAAGTCAGAATTAGCGTCGTTCCACACTTGGCCGTGATGTCAAACCTATTGTCACCGCCTGACACACACACACACACACACCAGTAACTGTGGCGAACCGTCTTCAGTCAGCTAGTTAGATGAGTCATGACTCACCTTCCCGTCTAATACTTACTACTTTATCCATGTAACCATCTGATAAATAATGACCTGAGGACGATATCCCGAAAACAATTTGTTCCTCACTCGCCTTTTAAAGGAACCATGCCTGACTTCAAACTAGGCCGCCGAATCCCAAGTTATCCGCCAACGCTGAGCACTGAGCACTGGAATAGCGGCAGCAAAGTCGCAGTCAATGTCACACGTGAGTTTTCATCCGGAAACTGGGGCTGTCAAACTTACGCCCACGTCAATACAAAAATTGTACAGTTTGAAGTTGCACTCAATGCGTTTCTTAAAGGGAAACTTTGAGTCGATGCAATTGACAGTAATACTTAGTTCCCTTAAACTGTTATTCTGCTGACGTCAAAGATTTAGTTGTCGGAGTTGTTCTCCTATTTTTTTGGTGCATTCGTAAGACATGTACAATTGTGAAAAAACCGAAGCGAAATTTCCCCTGAAAATAGTGGATGTCCTGCTGCATTTCAGAAACTGCTCGGTGCAGAAAAGCGGAACGCAAATGGGGTTTCCTATGAATAGGTATTGAAAAGCCAGTCAGTAAACTCCAACACTTTGAGTAAAGTTTTAAAATGCGACTTGTTAGAAGCTATAAGTTCCTGAATGTGCATCGCAGACCAGGGAACCCCGGGAGAAACTCTTGAAGAATCTTATCCTACTGCTGTGCGGAATACCGATTCGTGTGTCAAATTTGCACAAAATAGTACAACTGGGGGTGCATAGTCTACGGTGTAGGGACGTGAGAACCTCTGCAAGTCTGTAAGGTGGTACTTATGATGGATATGAGTAAACATTTCATGAAACGCATCATCACAAGTCTTTCAAAAATTTTATTTTTAAGCTATAACATTTAACTGCTTCACACATGTAGCAGCTGTCCATTGGAACACTCGGAGAGCTCCTGGGACATCGTATTGTCTCCTGGGGAAGTGTGGCAGACTATCAAGACCACCCCTGAGTTGAGTTATGCATGCTCATGATGAAGCCTTAAGAAAACAGCTGCGTTGTTATTGGTCGATGGTGATTGGTTGATGAGTAATGTTCCCAGTATGCGCAATACAACCTGTTATTGAACTCTACAAATTGGACTCTCAAACTCCCGATTTTGTTACTCAAGAATGCTGGAGTAAACGATGGGCACAGTGGAACACCATCTGACTAAATGAAGAATTTGCTGAACCAGACGGAAGCACCAACTTATAAAAATAGGAGACATTGGGACGACCAACTGACTCAAAGGAACGCAGACTACAACGAAAGACGAATCAAAAATGGACCAGTAAGCTTACGAAAATGCTCTCTCCCAACTGTCCACTCATGTTAAGGGATAACAAGCAATCTTCAAATGCTACTTAAGCGCACACAGGCAAAGAGGAAGTACTCACCAACTGTGGGATGGTGAAGTTTCCTCGTATGGTGGTCAGTAGGTCGGTTGCCAAGCTCGACGAAAAGAGTAACAGCCACCGGATCGTATTATGGTTTTATGCGTACGATACTGTGGAAGGCCGGATATATATATATATATATATATATATATATATATATA
>NW_008751792.1:611656-626257 GCF_000715545.1 Opisthorchis viverrini
ATATATATATATATATATATATATAACTGCGCTGCGTGAGTTCCTGAGCTGGAACCCACCGCTTATGTGGAAGAGGCCGCACAGGAGACATCGGAGAATCAGCCCAGCTCAGAGGATGCTCCCTGTTTGGAACAAAACTTTGATGAATTTGTTTTTCTGAGATCAGTTGACTAGTCCATGGAAACCCCAATAGATGAAAGTAAAGTTCATCGATTGGGGAACTTTAAACCTGAGCATTTCAGATGGTTGCTCATGGGAAGCCAAAAATATATATCTGAATTGGCAGGGATACATTGAAAAATACTTTTTCATTCGGTTGGTGGTTGGAACGCAACTGATTGTATCAGATGAGCCATTGACGGTCAGTTCTTACCTCGGACCTTCAACAATTTTTTTGCATGCTTCTTTGAAAAAAAGATTGAGCAAGTTGCACGTCGAAATGATGACTTCATTCTTTCTAGTTACTCAACGCTATCAATGTTTCACTTCCGGCTTTTACGTGGCTTTTCTTTTCGCATGCTTCTTTGAAAAAAAGATTGAGCAAGTTGCACGTCGAAATGATGACTTCATTCTTTCTAGTTACTCAACGCTATCAATGTTTCACTTCCGGCTTTTACGTTTCCAGGCTTTTCTTCAAGGAGATACCTTCCTGGGACATTACTGCCGACCAATACACACATAAAAAGGGCGTACACCCTTAAACGACCTTATTTTTTGACGCATTTTCTACCTACCACAAAAGTATTTCGCTTCCTTTCAAGGAGGAGCACTTTTTCGGAAGTAGTGTGATAACATCATTGAACTTGTCGC
Source organism: Opisthorchis viverrini (assembly GCF_000715545.1). NCBI lineage: Eukaryota > Metazoa > Platyhelminthes > Trematoda > Opisthorchiida > Opisthorchiidae > Opisthorchis > Opisthorchis viverrini. Next base: position 612,467 of record NW_008751792.1, read on the forward strand.
TTGAAAGATCCAGTTGGCATGTTTGAAACTCCCCAGTCTAGAACGAATTACAACAGTTAGGTTCGGCCTTCGAGTATTCGTAAAGCGGGGAACATGTACTGGCCTTTCTTATTTCCCGAAAACTGGCTAGAATGAACTTACTGGGACAGTCAAAGGCTCAGTCAAACAAGAACGGGTGAATACAATTCACCAAATTCGCCAATAAACATCCATTGGTGACTGCTGGTTTGAACTTGGTGGATGGATAGTTTTTCTAAAACCGTCCACTTCTGCCCTATAATTATCGCTCGTACAACTTTTACCCCAAGGAACCGTAATTAGTAGGTTGCCTGTGAGCATTATGAAAATATCAGGAACACGTCTAAGGACATATTTTCAACGAATTTCAGTGGTCCTGTCAGACCACTGGAGAAATGACTAAAATTCACATGAGTACGAATAGACAATCATGAAATTGAGCGTCTGATGAACAAGTGCTACCACACGGACATGATTAGTCCCAACTGGGAAAATTTAATCGCTTATATTTATAGAACAATGGCCTAACACTCTTGGTGATGTGTGATAAGGCTAGAAAAGATCCCCAAATTTGAAGACAATGATTCCTTCAAAACTACTCGCCTGTCCGATCCATCCAGTGTTCGAATCACCTGACATTCTACATCATTTTCCGTTCCTAAGTAACGAATATCATCCTGCCCTCTTACTGGTGCCAGATGCCCGGTTACGATGTGTGTCTAGGCTGAAAGAAAATGTGTGTATTCATCCACCAACGGTAGTAGTTAACAGTGCGTCCACTGCTGTCGCTCCAGGCTTGTGGGCCCCGAATACATTCACAGACAACATCCGGTGATAGAAACACTTGACAATATTTTAAACTAGTCCCTCATGTTTCGGCTGGTGTCTAGACTGAATAACCTACGGAATCATGCTTTGCTGTGTCTCACGCTTATCATTCTGAAGTTCATCGTGTCACGAGCCTACCGCGGTTGAGGTCAAGGCCGTTCTTATCAAGTGATAGTACATGTTATCTATCTATCTATCTATCTATCTATCTATCTATCTATCTATCTATCTATCTATCTATCTATCTATCTATCTATCTATCTATCTATCTATCTATCTATCTATCTATCTATCTATCTATCTATCTATCTATCTATCTATCTATCTATCTATCTATCTATCTATCTATCTATCTATCTATCTATCTATCTATCTATCTATCTATCTATCTATCTATCTATCTATCTATCTATCTATCTATCTATCTATCTATCTATCTATCTATCTATCTATCTATCTATCTATCTATCTATCTATCTATCTATCTATCTATCTATCTATCTATCTATCTATCTATCTATCTATCTATCTATCTATCTATCTATCTATCTATCTATCTATCTATCTATCTATCTATCTATCTATCTATCTATCTATCTATCTATCTATCTATCTATCTATCTATCTATCTATCTATCTATCTATCTATCTATCTATCTATCTATCTATCTATCTATCTATCTATCTATCTATCTATCTATCTATCTATCTATCTATCTATCTATCTATCTATCTATCTATCTATCTATCTATCTATCTATCTATCTATCTATCTATCTATCTATCTATCTATCTATCTATCTATCTATCTATCTATCTATCTATCTATCTATCTATCTATCTATCTATCTATCTATCTATCTATCTATCTATCTATCTATCTATCTATCTATCTATCTATCTATCTATCTTCTTATCTATCTATCTATCTATCTATCTATCTATCTATCTATCTATCTATCTATCTATCTATCTATCTATCTATCTATCTATCTTCTATCTATCTATCTATCTATCTATCTATCTATCTGTGTACGTCCCACTTTATCCTGTTGTGGCCATTCCTTACAAAGTGGATGCCGGACAGTCACATATCTTGGTTCTTACGTGTCCAATTGTCGCTAACTGCAGTCGAGGGATAAATCTATGACTGTGAAAGTTAAGAAACTACAGTAAAAACTATGTCGACCGTGAACAGCCCATAGATCCATGGATTACTTTGGGCATAATCACTCGCCTCAGTTTCGGGAGTCCTGGATTCTATGCGGTTTTGAACTATATTGGATCTTGGCAACTCTCACATCCTCCGAACAACATGAGTTTGGCTGATAAAACTAGGGAGTTCGCGGCAGAAAGTACGCTCCCGACCCAAATGTGCGAGTCATCCGCGGGTCACCTTCATCCGTGCACATCAGTTTTTCTTGAAATTTTCTCTAGGTCTGAACAAAGAACAGGTGCTAATTGGTAGTTTAAATGCCATGGCTGTGTTTACTGCAACGAACCGAATATCCACTTAGCAGGTGTCCTTCTCGCCCTGTTCACTTATAGTGGACAACCAAGAAAAAATAGTGTTCTCGTTAGCATCACTAAGTGGAATCGATCTGTCAGCACAGAGTCAGAGGATCCTACGTTGAATGAGAGTTTGACGACCAATGCTTTAAGAGGATAACATTACTGGGGTAACGTTGATACATTTGCTTTGCGTCTTTTGAAAAGTGAGATCTATTGCGGAATTTGTGGAGTTGCTTTTTAGTATTTGCTTGGAGTTGAGCAACAGTCAATGAACATCCAGGAAAGTTCAGAAAGACGCGTTCAATAGAAGATGGATGTTCAGTTTTTGTAAATAAGATGCAAATGAGAGTTTTGCTTCCCTGTGCAATAGTCTGTAACTGGTCAGTTGGCATTGTCTAATAAATAACTCCGCAGCGAAGGCCTTCCTCCTTTCACCGGTAGTACGTACTGCGACGTACGCAAGGTCGTTCCGAGCGACACGTGTTGCAATCCGAGTGCTGGCTGACTGGACCACTATATTTCTAGCTGGAGTTTGTGTATGATGACCAAATCGAACTCCAGGGTACAATCCATAAATTCAACAAAGATTTCCTAGTGTCACTGAGAAGCCGGGAAACAATGTGTAGGCCTTCCATCCCCGCTTAGAATCATTAGCAGCGCGCATCTCGTGGAACTGCAGAGGGGCTTTCACACCTGCGACTTCCCTGCCAGTGGTAGAACACAACCGTTTCTCCACGAGTCGCTGGTCAGCAGTGTGATTGGCTCTCACATTCCACAAATTATTCTCACTCCATTGATATCCCAAGTTAAAACTAAGAACACTTAGCATTGGATTCTCTCCGGACTAATCCTGAAGTGAAGGTTTCGGTATTTTGACGGGGTCTTGAATAGCTTAGACCAGACTAACAAGGCTATGCAAACTGGACCACTTTTCTTTAAACGTTGTCGATTAGAATCCAAAACTGTTTCTTCAAGTTTCATTCTCAGTTAGGAGTTACAGCTTCACCCTTCTTTTGTTACATAACAACATAGGGCTAAAAAAAACTTTGGAACTTACTTGGAACACGAATTTTTCACTCAACTTCAGTCGACGTGTGGGATATTCCATAGTTCTCTTGTCTCGCACCACCTTCCTCTAAGTTCGTCTGTCAATGAAAACTCAACTTGTTCCAAATATAAGCACGACTCCCTTGAGAACATCTGCTCATTGTTCCCATGAAGCACTCTGTCATTCCCGTATTTTTGAACCAGGGTTGTGAGGAATGATCTTTCATTTTTCTATAATGCTTAATTGCACCGTCAAGAACAAAGTTTACCTAGAAAGACGGCAATATTCCAAGAACCAGATTTGGGCGAAAACAGTTGGTCAAATAAAAAATTCGGTATTCGGTTGTCAAGCCAACACATAACACAGGCAAATCTAAACGTATCAGGTCAAAGGTCACGAAGTCAAAGACTTTCAACCGAATGGCGCTTTCGAGTAATGGACTATCGACATTTAACTAGAACCAAGTCAGTTTCAATCTGCTTTAATTCTCAACATGTTCCATGCATGTCGAAGGTATTTCAGCCAGAACCTATACTCAATAGATTCGATTTATAAAAATCTCTCGCGTCGAATTTTCCCCAAAGCAAATGTGGCCGGTATTCGTTCACTTGGTCACGATCTATATTATGTTTTATTAACTAGGCAGTGCAGAAATTTCCATTAATTAATTTAGACTGTCTAAGAAAAGGTGAGAAAGTGGGGAAAATCGGTACCATGCTTTCCTCACCAAACCATGCTTAGACGAAATCAATAAACGTTCCGCCTGCCCAGACAGTAGTTGTGTGCCACAGGCCATACAGCATAAAAACGGCGTTTTAATGCCGTTAGTGGCTGCCCCTCCAGGCCTTAGTGAACAAGATAGCCACCAGAAGGAGGAAGTCACGTGAGTCTGCGAATAGAGTCAAGTAATACTATACAGTAATTTGTGCGAAGATATCAGCAGTCTACACATCGATAATCCATGAGGGATGGTAAGTCCCAAACTTCTGGCTACCTGTCGAACAAGATCGACCGATCAGCGCTGTGGTTGATTCGTATTGCAAAGACTTGGTCACAAAGCTCACACCACGTGACCTAGTATCAATCGATCCACGACGACTACTTACTCGGGGGACAATTTTTTGGCTACTCCACTCTATCGATAATCCATGAGGGATGGTAAGTCCCAAACTTCTGGCTACCTGTCGAACAAGATCGACCGATCAGCGCTGTGGTTGATTCGTATTGCAAAGACTTGGTCACAAAGCTCACACCACGTGACCTAGTATCAATCGATCCACGAGTGACGACTACTCGGGGGACAATTTTTTGGCTACTCCACTCTGCTTGCAAAAATGCCAATCGCACCAATGGCATCAGCCTTCCTTCTGAGAAGTCATCACTCAAGAAGGCGGTCAGCACCGGGTCACCTGACGTGAACTGTGTAATCGAAGTGTGTGTCGGTTTTTTGGATGAGTGAATCACAGTGCTGAACAGCCTTTCAAGTTTGAATGATAAAAGGTTCACCCACTAACTAAAAGTCTAAAAGTTCAAACCTACTGGAGCTTAGCGAGATATACACTTCTCTGCAAGGATAAAACTATGAACAGTTTTCCTGATTGACTTCAACAGACAAGTTTTGATTACCCAGTTGGCAAGTACTCAGTCGTTATCTCAGAGGATCGAAAACCCACACGGTGCGCTGGACAGACATCTCATGACAGAACCGAGAATATTGTCTAGACGCAATACGCTGCTCATAAGGTTGCTGAAAACTCCGACCGGTTCTCACCTTCTTGGGACTCATCAGGTAGGCGCAGCCCCCGGGTTTCCATCAACCTTATGTTCCATTTGAAAACAAACTGCACGAAATTAGCGAAATGCACTCATTTGCAAACAAATTTGGTTTTGCGAGACACTCACCTGAAATCTTTCCAGGCAGGTGAACATGTTGCACCGGGCTGCCTCATGTTTCAGTTAGTACGATGTTCGAGATATCGCGACACGTGTGTAGACGTAATAGTCTACTCGTAAGGTTGCTAAAAATCTTGCACAGCCCCCGAGCGGTTTCTCCCTTCCCGGGGATTTATCAGGTAGGTGCAGTACTCGAGTTTCCGTCAACCTCAAGTTCTACTTGAAACGAAATTGAAAATATTGCGTTTACGTGGGCAATATGCGATGTTTGTGGATAAAAGATATTTTCTTCCCATCATTAACAACTTCAATTAAATATATTCATATAAAACGATTGCACGATTCCCCTTAATTGTGAAACTCGATTCCATCAAACTACCTAATTGGTTAAAACAACTTTCCAGATCAGCGATCTCAGTGTGCCTGAAATCTCTGGCTGATTGCACTTTAGCCATTCGGAATTTGTTTTTGTTCCGTGGGAACTGCAAACTGCTTTCCATTCGAATCATTAAGAACGCATGAACAAACATGATGTGCGGGCGAACCGCCTTCGATCAGTCACAACTAATTATCTTGCAGTGTTTGTCTGTTCCACACCTGTCGATTCACACAGCATCAATTAGCGTGCCATCATGCTCGGTTTAGATGGAACTTGTGCAAGCCAACCGGCTGAGACCATTTGTTGTACATCAAGCGGAACCAAACGAGTATCGTTGTTCATTGTCTAGTCCAGTGGTTGCCTATCAAATCGTAAGATGCGATTTTACAATTAGGACTTAACAACAATGGGCATCGGAGCGGAAACAGTGAAAATGATATCGAGTAAACTACTCGAAAACGACAGTTCTCAAGGAGAGGCTTGCGTCATTCGTTCAACTTCAAAAATATCGAGTTGGTAATATCCGGGAGACCAAGAAGGAACACCTTGAGCACGTCAATTTCTGTCATTCATTGGGCACAAAACACGTAGGCGGTTGTGAAATCCCCCCCCCCAAAACACACACTCAGAAATCAAATCGAGCAGTGGCATTAAACAGGTATTTGGTAACTCAGCTGGTCTCGATGTGATACCCGATAACCTGAAGAGAGTTTCCGCTAATATTCGAATCATTTGACCTTTCTCTCCTGGCACGATACTACTTGTTTGGACTCTGCCAAGTAGTCGCATGTTGAGAGCATACTAGTTTAGAAGAAGGCAACAACATCTGTCATTATCCATTTTGGTTTGGGTATACAAAACAGTCTAAAAATTGAAAATGATGAGCTGTATTGTACCAAGAAAATTGATTTGATTGCAGGTTTACTAAGAGTGTGAACAAGGCTCTCTTGACTCAAGCCTCAATTTCTTCCTGGTTATAAACGGGTCAGTTCGTTCAGGTTTCCTGCAATGTTTCCACTAAAGAAGGCGTCGCATAGTAAAATATCTTCGGTCTACTGATATCGGATTTAGCGAGTGACCTAAAACTTTTCTAGTTGTTCACCAATTATTGTTTGAGACCAAACAGCTGACATTTAAGTAAACGATGTTGTTGGAAGTCTTACAACATCCAGTCTACAGCAGTTTGTTTTCCTCAGAAAGGTGTTCTTCCGACAGTATGGAATTCATTTTTTGATCCAGGAAGCGATGCAGTACTCAACCTCTTGTCTTGTGATACTGGACGTGCTTTTTTCCGATCTCATATTAACATAAATCAGCCGCCTCTTTCTCGTCCGATGTAGTGTTTTTCGTTTTTTCCTTTATTTATCATTACCACCGCTCAGGATGTTTTCACACGCAATCTGTGAATGAAATGTTTGTCTGTGGAGAAATAAATGACAGAGCGGAACAATCTGAGCGGTCAATTCGACATGATCCCTGTCCAGGATTGTCATTCCAACCACTAAGGGCATACTATACTTCGACAGTGTTCCACTGTAAATGTCTTTGGAAATACAAACCGTCCCTCCAACAAATATGCTCGACATGATCCCTGTCCAGGATTGTCATTTCAACCACTAAGAGCATATTATACTTCGACAGTGCTCAACTGTAAATCTCTTTGGAAATACAAACCGTCCCTCCAGCAAATATGCCCCCGTTATTTCATATCCCCGTTCTTTAGAAGGCGCAACAAAAGGAACCAACGGAGTGCTACTGTCTCATAGCTTTTCAAGCTTTATTCCTGCATTGGCTACACAAACCAAGTGCAATGTAGACGGCTGGGGCTCAGTCTGTTTTTAAAATTTGTACCTCGATACATGTGCTTTTGTGAAAGTCGTTCGCCAGACGGTTTTGTAAAATGTGGGCTGACAAAAATGCCCCCGGTGATGTCAGCTGTCCCGAAGAGTAACATGCAAAGAAACGATTTCGGAATCAGCTGGTGAGCGTTTCATATATTTTACTGCCATAAAATAATTTTGACGGCGAAACGCCTTGTAAAAACCATGTAAGGATCTCCTAAAAACGCAGCACTACAAAGTTAAGCATTTCTTAATAACAACAAGAAGGTGAGGAATGTTGTGTCCCTCTTTTCGCTGAAAAAAATTTGACAACTCACTCCCTGTTTTGTACCTTGATAGAGCTCATCAGTTATTTCGTCAGTTTCGTAAACTACAGTCCTTTGCATGCCAATATGGTTTTGACGGGAGACTCGAGGACTCTGCCTATCCAGTGAGCTCCAAGAAGGGAAGGGTGGTATAAGACAGCTACCGAAATGTTTTTTATCAACCTTATGAGTAATTTCATGCAGGATACCTTGCTGCGATACCTTGCACATTTTACCAACTGAGATATAAAGTGGTTTTTGTGCACTGCATTCAGCTGAAGAATATCATGAACGAAGATTCGGTTGAGATTCAGTTGGATGTCTCACACGCCGTAAGCCAACAGGACTAGGATAACCCAGAAACCGACAATTCATATTAGACGTTATAATAAAACCAGCAAATCATACCAATTATCAAATGCAACCACCTGACAACTGGGGCTGACAAACAAATCGTGAAAGTGTTTTTTTAATAAACTTAGTGGAAAATCCTGCTCATCAGAACACCAGAACACCTCGATATGAGTGCACAAACCAAGGACAGCACTAAAGTGACCGATCACAGAACAAGAGGACTGCCAGGTAACTTCAATCACATAAAAACCGGTGAAAATACCGGTATAATGACTCTCTGTCAACCATGCTTGGATTACTCTCTCCAGGACGCGTTCATGCCTCACCAGCTCTGGAATTACAAAAAATATCAAAAAGCGAAGTTGTTTTAGCATATCAACTTTCGAGCTTGATAACCAGATACATAACCATAGACCGGGCCACATACCTCCAAACCGCAAAAAAATGGTACCACATGTAGCTTTCTTGAACTTGAAGATTGGCAAAGCATACCGACAACAAACTACACCATCTGTGCGTCACTCATTCCCAGCAATCATATTTGACTGGCTCGAACCCTTGACTCTAAGTAGGTCACATTCATTATGACAGAGTAAAAACATGGAACTCGATTCATCTCTTTGTGTTTCTCAACTGCTTTATTGAACGTTAACTAAACCACCTCGGCCGATTTCATCATGGTGCCACTGTTTCGCCTCAACAGGTTAACCATTAGGCATTTCTCGACTTTGTCCAATGGATGAAACTGAGTACATGTTGAGAATATGAGTTCTGTCGCTCCAAGCAGTATTTTTCGGATAAATTTGTTAGAACATTTCACGAGCTGCAGGTAGTCATTCTATTTAGGTGTCTGGTCGGAACATTCGCAGTACGGTTCTGAGTGTACCCGTGGAAATGACATCTTCAAAGCCATTTGAGTGCACTGAACGGAAAACCCTGCGACGATGGATTGGTGGAAAGAAAATTAGCTAATTAACGCCGTGGGTTTCAGCTGACCTGTGTGCGTATGCGTGTGTTTATCAGTCAAACATGCCTCAACTCATTAGAAGTAACAGCACTACTTACAAGGTCGCTTAAAAGTATCATAAATGTGAGATTAAGCTGGATTCCAGATGAGTCCCCCGCAAAACCAAATTTGTTTGCAAATGAGTGCACTTTGCGTATGTTGTGCAATTCGCTTTCAAGTAGAACATGAGGCTGAGGGAAACTCGGGGAGTGCGCCTACCCCAAGAATGGCGAAACCGGTTATGGGTTATCGAAGAATTTCCAGCAACCTTAGAGTAACGTGCTACGTCTACACATGTATCGAGATGTCTCGAATATCGTACCAAATGAGGCGGCCCGGTGGGTCCCATTCAGTTGCCTGGAAACATGACAAACGAGAGATCCAGCTGGGTTCCAGGTAGGTCGCTCGCAAAACCAAATCTGTTTGCAAATGAGTAGTATATTTTGCTGACATCATATGTAAATAATCTATCGGAACCCGTTCAACACGCAGTTAGGAGAAGATTCCAAATTCACATCGCTCTACGCAGTTCTCTGTGCGTCACTCATTCCCAGCAATCATATTTGACTGGCTCGAACCCTTGACTCTAAGTAGGTCACATTCATTATGACAGAGTAAAAACATGGAACTCGATTCATCTCTTTGTGTTTCTCAACTGCTTTATTGAACGTTAACTAAACCACCTCGGCCGATTTCATCATGGTGCCACTGTTTCGCCTCAACAGGTTAACCATTAGGCATTTCTCGACTTTGTCCAATGGATGAAACTGAGTACATGTTGAGAATATGAGTTCTGTCGCTCCAAGCAGTATTTTTCGGATAAATTTGTTAGAACATTTCACGAGCTGCAGGTAGTCATTCTATTTAGGTGTCTGGTCGGAACATTCGCAGTACGGTTCTGAGTGTACCCGTGGAAATGACATCTTCAAAGCCATTTGAGTGCACTGAACGGAAAACCCTGCGACGATGGATTGGTGGAAAGAAAATTAGATAATTAACGCCGTGGGTTTCAGCTGACCTGTGTGCGTATGCGTGTGTTTATCAGTCAAACATGCCTCAACTCATTAGAAGTAACAGCACTACTTACAAGGTCGCTTAAAAGTATCATAAATGTGAGATTAAGCTGGATTCCAGATGAGTCCCCCGCAAAACCAAATTTGTTTGCAAATGAGTGCACTTTGCGTATGTTGTGCAATTCGCTTTCAAGTAGAACATGAGGCTGAGGGAAACTCGGGGAGTGCGCCTCCCCCAAGAATGGCGAGACGGGTTATGGGTTATCGAAGAATTTCCAGCAACCTTAGAGTAACGTGCTACGTCTACACATGTATCGAGATGTCTCGAATATCGTACCAAATGAGGCGGCCCGGTGGGTCCCATTCAGTTGCCTGGAAACATGAAAAACGAGAGATCCAGCTGGGTTCCAGGTAGGTCGCTCGCAAAACCAAATCTGTTTGCAAATGAGTAGTATATTTTGCTGACATCACATATAACTAATCTATCGGAACCCGTTCAACACGCAGTTAGGAGAAGATTCCAAATTCACATCGCTCTACGCAGTTCTCTTCGTTGCCCACTCCGAAATCCAAAAAAAACGATTTCGCAACACTGTCCACATAGCTGCGTGACCATACATCCAGACTTGATGAAGACAGACGTTGCATTAATCAAGCTTCCCGAATTCTGGATTAATTCGTTCATCTGGAATTCCAGAAAATTATTCCTCGGTAAATCAACCCGAGGAAGAATACAGAAATGACGGGACGAACGGAACAGTGTGGACTAAGTTTCGCATCCACACATTCTGTTGAGACAAAGGTGGGATTAAAATAGTTGTCGGGACTTATTTTGTGGATATGAGACAAGGGTTTTTTTGAGACAACTAAGGGTGTCAATTATTGGAAAACGACAAAGAAATATGGAGTGGAACGACAGAGATTGGTTGGCTAAAAAACTGAACAAAACCGAGGAGAAGAAATAGCGGTAGTACAGTTTAACCAGTCTATGAAAATTTAAAGTTCGTATCTTATCATTTGCCGCGTGAAGCTTGTTTTCTCTGATACCCATTCTGCATAACTCGGTGTACTCACAGGCACAAACTAAGGCTGCAGGATGCGTCCATACAATTAGATTACAGGTTACATAAATGATAAAAAATCGCCAATGGCATACGAAAAGGATGAAACAAAGGGCTCAAGTCTCCAGGTGAGTGACGAGCTTAGGTATAACAACACTATGAAGTCTAAGGGACAAATTTCCTTACCGCTCACCTGGGCTTTCCCCAAAGGCTCGGCGTGGATCTGAATCGACTGACTCGGTCATGGAGCACCGGCATCGACCGCATTCGATGACTTGTTAGAACCACTTTCATTCACCAGGTCCGAATAGATTAATTCACTTTTGCGCGAACAAAACCAATCACATGGCTCAAGAGTGAAGTCGTTAACTTGGTCAGCCTCGATAATTCAGATACGTCCGGCGTGCGCTAGTGGTAACACACCCATTCCACCCGGAGATCAAACTTTGACACGATCGATAATGTGCACTACTCACGAGGTCTAATACAAACAAGACTCGAGTATATTGTTCATCTGTTCGTCGTGGGCATACTCGAACAAATGCGCCAACATATGAGGAGAACTGCTAAAGAGGAGAATGTTGGAATACTTAAGGAGAGCCAAATATCAAATTCACAAACCAAGAAGCAAGAAACCGCTTGAAGTCGCATCAACAAAGGTCACAAGCAGGAACCCAGAGACACCAACGACAAAGGTCACTCCAGCATCGATTAGAGCATGAGAGCAGGGGAGACCAGGTTCACAATCCACGTGGTCATCGATTAATCAAGACACAGGATAACAGGACAACCAATGGAACCGACCGATCGAACAACCAATCGTGATCGAAGGTCATGTATATTAAACACACAAACACACACAACACTACTGAACGCATAACCACCAACCCATCGCTACGCTCCAGTACGCTCCCGAAAAACGCACAGATGATGACCCGTCGGTGATGTCACTGCAACCCAAAAAATAACAAACGAGACAATTAGACGTCCCATTTTTTTACTTCTTTCTTGTGATCATCTGGGGACAGGCAGAAAACAAACAATGCATTTTTGGTCTGAATAGGTACCCCACAAAGTAGTGAGCGAATTTGACGTCTTCACGAACGCTTTATTTTCTGTAATAGAAAGATTTTATTTTGGAGAGACCAGGATGCGGTGAAAGAGGCGGTCAGTGGAATCTGGACAAAGCTTTCCACTGACTGCACACATTCGACCGCTGAATGGAACAAATTTTGTCTGCATTTATCCCATTTGGCTCGACTGTTGTCCTACACAAACCCGCTTAGCAAGGGACGCCGCAATTCGTGGAAATGGCTGGTCATTTGTAATCTTGGGAATGTACGTGTCAGATTATCTGAGTGTCAGGGCGCGCCCAGACAGAAGAAAAAGCACATGTGCAGAGAGTGATGCATCCCCAAGGTCACCACCGGAAAGTAGCTGAGTCGGTGGCTCCCACCAATCACGGCTTAGCAACAGACGATCAGCGTAATGGGCCTGAGATTATTCACGACCGGAACACCACCATTGGCTGTATGGAGCGAACAAGTGGCCACTTAATCATCCTGTATATTTACGCAGACGCTCTGTATGTTTTGTTCTGGCAATACAGCCTTGTCCCCAGTTCTCTGTCTTTTCCCTATCGCGTAGTCTGGTAGGCTCAGTGCAGGCGTAACCCATAGACGGCCAGCCCCAGATATAACACTGAGTCTTGCATAAAAAAACTGAGGTCGGATGAGGACAGACTTAATGCTGATACAAACTATAGAGAGCTCCACAACCTTTGCGTTCAAGTATTTAAGTGTAGAACCGTTGATGGCGGGGTTGTCATCACTGTAGAACAGTAAACAGATATACAGACTTAGAAAACAATCGATAGACTTCCAAAACAATGGGGACTCGGTTGGTCCCAAGCATTTTCCAGCTGAGTGAAGCCACAGTGACTCTTTGGTTGAAGAAATATAATTGGTTGCAGTCAAGTCTTCGATTGAGAAGCGTATCTAGTGCAGAAACTGCGATAGCTTGTTCATTCACGGCGCATTGCAAAAGCCAACAGGAGGCCATTCCTCCATCTGCTAGTATGGTACGAGTATCATAGTGGAAAGCATTGGTGCCAACGTCCTTCTATCATGATTCTCCATACGCCTGCCGAAGGAAACCACGAGATATCGTACCTAGTCTATGTGAATGCTGTTCGTTCTTCCCAGATTGACGTGGTGGTCGGGCTTGAGTGCTGCAATGATCCCGCGGGCTACACTGGCTGGAACTTCGTTCCACAAGGTCTAACCATTCCAGGAAGGTCAAAGGGGAGCAGCCAGACCAAGAGCAGCGAGACCCCGTACTGCGAGTAATCGTGGTACGAAGCGGTCTGCGGGTAAAGTCGTACTGTGTGAAGGCAGTAAGGTGTTTCCCCCAGGCGACCAGCATGTCCATATTTATGGAAGCAGCGATGCTGCCTTCCCCCGAGGAAGGATGGGTTAGAAAAGGTCGGCCCCAAAAACCGCACACTCCGATCGCCCAACGGTTGACCGTGACC